>NW_024350927.1:965787-1002237 GCF_902729225.1 Pteropus medius
GGCACAGACCGAGAGCGCTCTCTCCAGAGGAGACATCCCCTCCCTCCCTCGCCAAGCGGACCAGCTCCACAAACGCCCACGCCAAGGCGGGTGCTCGGACCCGGAGCGTCTCCGGAGCGACCTCGGGTCCGCTCCCCTCGCCGGCGGCCCGCCCCCGCGCGCGTCCTGCTCCCCGGCTCCCGCCAGGCGCCGGATCACTCACCGCGCGCCAGGTCCAGGATAGCGGCGAGCAGCAGGCAGACGCCGCCGCGGAGGCTCGGGGCGGCTCGCATGGTGCCCTGGAGCT
The DNA here is from genome assembly GCF_902729225.1 of Pteropus medius. Taxonomy (NCBI): domain Eukaryota; kingdom Metazoa; phylum Chordata; class Mammalia; order Chiroptera; family Pteropodidae; genus Pteropus; species Pteropus medius. The sequence goes on from NW_024350927.1 coordinate 966,074, forward strand.
GGCGGCGGTGGCTGGGCGATGGAGGAGGCAGCAGCGGCGGCAGGTCCCCTCGCCATGGGCTCAGGCGCGCTCCTGCCTCCAGCCGCCGGCCGAGACGGTGGCGGACAGCGCCGGGCGCCGCGGGGGCGCCCCCATGCCGCCGCGGCCGGGCTGCCCGGGCGCCCGGCTCGACTCAGCTCGGGCTTTGCGGGGCGCCGCGACCCTCGCCCTCGGGGCGTCCTCCCCGCACGCCGCGGCTGCTGGCTCCGGGCTTCCCGACTGCGAACGGCACCCACCGCGGTCGGGAGTCGGATCCGCGGCAGCCACGGAGTTTGGAGCGGAATCGCGATCTCTCTGCCTCGCGCTCGCCTCTGCCGGCGGCGCGAGCGCCCCCCTCCCCTCGCCCTCCCTCCGTCCCTCCCTTCTCCCCGTCCCCGCCCTTCCCGCCCTCCCTGCCCAACTCCCCTCGCTGCGCTCGACGCTGTATTATACAGACTTCTTTTAACTTCTGCTGTTTGTTCGTCCTGTTGCCGATTTATTTGTAGGAGGGGTGCCCTGCTCCGGTCTCCTCCTCCCTCTTCCTCCAGGTCTCCCCACCCTCCCTCTCTCTCCCTCAGTTCCTCTCACAACTCACAATTGCTGCCCTTCGCTCCCGAAACATCTCCCAGCTAACCCAGCTCCTCCAACCCTCCAGAAGCCAAGCTCCATCTGGTCTCCCTCCGCCTAATCCCATCCCTGGATCGCCCCCCACCCCAGGCTGATGGAGGAAGACAGCCTCGGTGAGAGCGATGCCACCCATCCATCCATTGTAGAGCGGAGCAGGCAGGGTGTGGTCCCGGAGTTCTGGCCTTGCGACCTATGAATGCCTTTAGTGCGAAAGATTAGGGCCATCGGTGTTCTGAAACTTCCCAAAGTATGGACGCCCTCTCCTCCCACCCACCCCTCCCCCCGCGCCCCAGGAACCTGGGGAAATGGGTTCTGTCCTTCCCCCAAGAATAGTCACATTCTTGGCTCCAGCCTGCACGGGGTAGGGAACTGCTCGTTTCTTCTCGGCAGAGACGTTTTCACCTTTTTGGCTTGTCCGTTTCCCTTTTTCCCTCCAGGCCTGAGGAGTGGGGTTTGGAACTTGAATCTTATTACCTTTCCACAGACAGACACAGACACATACGTCTCCTAGGAGGGGAGAGGTACTCTAGCCCTTGGGGTGCACTGGAGGTGAGGTTAGATGCGGGGAGGTCTGGCCCCCCCACCCCCGCTCCTCACTCCGCTGTCCCGCAGGCACCCAGGATATTGGCAAACTAAGGCCTAGAAAGGCCAGCACGGCCAGGCTCAGGACTGGTCTCAGATTGCTGGTCTCTGGCTCTTGACCCAGTGTTCTTTCTGCAGCATTCCATGGAGAATCCCCAGCTGCCCTAGCTCTGTCAGGTTGCTGCAAAAGGCTTTTGCTTCGTTTACCTAGACGGGCAATGGGTACGTAGCCAGTTCCAGCTCTGGGATCCCTTTGAGAGGGTTTAGGGAGCAGGATAAGGAGTAGGGAAATGCTAAGCTGTCTCCTGGGGAGCCCTGTGCAGAGATGCCCCATGACAGGGAGCAACTTCCTTCATCCGCCCTCACCGGCTTCCCAAGGCAGCCCTGCCGCAGCTCACGCCCGCCAGCCCCAGAGAAGGAGCGATTTGCATTTATGAAGATCTGAAAGCAAACGTTCACCTGACAGGCTTTAGAATGATCCTCTCAGTAAAATAATAATAATGATCGTAATAAACCCTTATAAATAGGTGTTTGATTACAGTTTGTCCCTACGTAGGTATTTTTTTCCCCTTTGAATCAAACTAATTGGCTGCCAGGCTGATTGGGCTAGATATGGTTTGAACACTAACTCTTAGGCCCTTTCTTTTCCTTTTGGCTGGTTGTTCTTTGCTAACCTCTCACCCCCTGCACCCCAGATCTCCCCTTCTCTAAGTTGCTGAGGGTCAGTTTGAGGTCACCTCTCCCCCACACCCTCTTTTTGGGCTGATCCAGCCATACCATGGGGCACAGTCCCTGACTGCCTTTTTCCTGCCCTTACCTATCCCCTCTTCAGGCCCAAGGAAAAGCCAACTCCGTCCCTGGCACCAAGCCATCTGTGGAAGGGTCTTCCTGAGGGGGGAGCAGCATCAAGCTACGAGGACCCTCATGTTGGCAGGTTGATCTGAGTTCACAGGTCAATGCCAGGCATAGCAGTGTAGACGTTCCTGCTCTGTGGGCCCCACTGCAAATCAGAGTGCAGCCAGGTGAGTGGGCAGGCAACAGTTCTCCAGGTGAAACCTGGATAGGTGAGGGGAGGCTTCCTGTCTGCACTCACTGCAGCCCAAGCATTAGAGAGGAGAGCCAGGAACCAGGAGGGATTCCAGGTCCTCCACCCCCACCCATGGGTCCATAAAAGTGTGTAGGTGGTGGTGGTGGGGGGAATCCCCAGAGAGTAGCAGGAAGGAACTAAAGACTCACCTCCATTATGCCTGCTGTGAATGACACCTAGTGAGAGGCTGGCAAGAAGGAAAGGAGGCCTGATAGCCAAGGGAGCATTGCCTCCTAGAGCCAAGGATTGGACCAGGAGGAGGATGGTGCTGGTGGAAACTTCAGTTAACCCTCCTTCAGCCCCAGGACTTCTGAATCATTCTCACTCTCTTTTAAGATCACCCTATATTATATATATTGGTCTTCCTAATCAGTTCCTGGCACATAGTCGGCCATTAATAAATATTTGTTGGATGGATGGATGGATGGATGGATGGATGGATGAGGACAGAGCACTATGTTGTATCCACTCCATTTCTCAGCTCTTAGCAGGAGGCTGCCACTGGTCAGGTGCTAGCAGGCATCCTGGGGTAGGAATCTTATCAGAGAACCACCAGTTCTCAGGGAGAAGACATCCTGCCCAGGTACACAGTTGCTTTCCCAAAAGAGGCTGCAACGTGCGTGTTTACTACCATGCGGTAATTGTTCATAATAATACTGCCACCTCTGTACACCCTCTCTTGGGAGGGAACCCATTTATCCAACTCCTGTTTCATAAAACAGAGCTTCAGAGTCTTCCCTTTTGCCCCAGAGAAAGGCATATTTGAAGCACTGAGAGGCATGGTTAGCAGAGGGCACAGGGTGACTTAGCCAAAGGAAAAGTCACTCAGGGCAGCCATAGGTTTTTAATTTGGCTCCTGTCTTCTAATGGACGGGCCGCCAGCAGCATGGCCTCCACTTTACAGTCCTGGCACTCAGACCCATGAGTCACAGCAGGGCATGCCTCCTCTTTGGGCACTGGCTGAGCAGGAGCCCTGGACCTTCCAGAGGCCAAGGTGTGGCTGTCTGTCCCCAGCCTCCTTCTGTCCATGGTGCTGAGCTAGGCTCTCCCAACAGAGGGCACTACAGCACAAAGCAAATTTCTCTTCTGACCCTAGGGAACAGCCCCTCAAAGGTCAAAGAGGTCCTCTGTGACCTCTAGTGTGTTTGTTTTCAGGACAAGGGAAGGATATAATATATTCTTACCTCTCCTGGCTTCCAAAGGGATGGACTCTGTTGTTTTGGGGAAAGACCCCCTGTGAAGTTTGATAATGATGCTAAGAATAGTAAGCATTTATGAAAGTGCTTCTCCTATGCCAGGCACTCACTGAATCTTCGCAATACCATATGGGGTTGGTACTGTCATTATTTTTATTTTACAGATGAGAAAACTGAGGTGAAGAGAAGCTAAGCAACTCATGCAGCACGACAGTTAGAAATAGGGCCAGATATGAACCCAGGAAGAGTCCAGAGCCAGAGCTCTTAAATGCTCTTCCAGGCCAAGATACCAACACTCACACATGACATGTGTGCGCACCTATGCACGCGCAGGAACACACACAGGCACATGTGCCCCGAAGTCAGTATTTTGATGAGAAATGAGATTTAAGAAACTATCAATAAGCTCAGTGTGGTCCACTTCTCTCATCTCATCCTCATAATAACCCTCTGTGGTGACCTTATTTATGCCCAATTTACAGATAAGTAAAATGAATCTCAAGGAAGTGAAAAGAATTGCCAAAAGTGGCTAAGGTAGAGAAATGCTGGAATGTGGATCCCACAGATCCATACATATATACACACTCTGTCTCTGTCTCTGTCTATCTCTCTGTCTCTCTGTCTCTCTGTCTCTCCCCTTCTGTCTGTCTGTCTCTCTCTCTTCTCTCTCTCTCTCTCTCTCTCCCTCTCTCTCTCTCCCTGTTCTTCCCCTACCACTTACTCACTCAGGCCTCTGCTTCCTTCCTACCTTGCCCTCTGCCTCTCTGTGCTGGGAATTAAACATCCGCCAGACTACATCCCAGACAGGACCGAGTCTTTTACTGTTTGTTTAAATTAAACACAACTGAAAGTGACGCCTTAACACCAGTGACCCAAATCAATACAGAGTCAGCCGCTTGGAATTAAGTCCAAACTGTGTTCTTAATGGACCTCAGCCCCACCTGGACTCCCAAGCTCCAGCCTCAGACATCTTCTCACAGAAGGACCCCAGTGGGTTTTCCATGGGGAATCAGAGGCTGTGGACAGCTGAATGGACCTCAGAATTACAGGCCCAGAGAAAGGAGCTGGACCCTGTGAAGGAGTCAGGGTCAGGAAGTTAAGACTCGGGGACCAGTTAGGGCAGAGAGAAGAAGGTTGAGACTAGAGACCAGCGTTCCCCAAACTGGGTCCCACCAACCATTTGTTCGTAAGTTTGTAATAAACGTTCTTCGAAAGAGGAGTCCATGGTTAAGTACACTTGAGAAATGCTGCATAGTGGGCCATTTCCCATTTCTTGAAGATTTACAATTCGCGTGAGCATGTTAAAGGCTATGAGAAATCCTGCAGAGCTTTTCAGTTTTATTCAGCCGAAACCCAAACTTGTTTGGCCTCCTAACCCTCTTTACATAAATACCTATTAACATCTGATGAGTAAGAGTTCTGTAGATCATGAAATGGATAGAAAATGCTGTCCCAGCCCTGGACAAGTGTGACCTCTTTCTGGATTACCATAGTAATAATAGTAGTAGTAGTAGTAATCAGAAGAACAGCAACAACCACTGCCAAATGATGACATTTATTGAGTGCCTACTATGCTCTTAGTTCTTAGTTTCTTCTAAGTTCTTAGCTTGTTCTAATTCATCATAATCCTATGATGCAGGTTCTGTTTTTATCCCCCTAAAATAGACAAAGAAACTGAGGCACAGAGGTGCAGCCTCTTGCCTGAGGTCACCTGGCTTTTATGTATTCTGAGACCCCAAGTAACATGAGGATAAAGACCACAGCTGATTTATCTTTGTATATTACTTGTGGCAGGCAGTAGGTGCTCATGAAGTGCTGAATAGATGGATGGAAGGAAGGTAGATGGGTGAATGGAAAAATAAATGGGTGAAAGAATGATTGGATGGATAAATAAATGGATAGATTGATATGAGAATTATTGGGTGGATACATAGGTGAATGGATGATGAGTGGGTGGAAGAACAGATGGAAAGATGGAAAGAAGGGTGGGTGGGTGAATGGGTGGTGGTGGGCGGGTGTGAACACAGATGGATTAGAGGAAAGATTGATGGGTGGATGAGCACATGGATGGAGGAGTGGATGGATGAGTCAAGATTAGAAAGCATCGGCAAGGTTTATACTTTTTCCTGTATCATTGAATTTAGTAAGTATAAGAGACTTGGACTAACAGGTATTAGTCATAGAAGGTGCCAAGAGGGGTAGTCAAGCACAGTGTCAAAAAGCATGGGCTCTAGAGATTGCCTGCCTAGACCCAAATCTCAGCTTTGACCCTCAAGAAAATGAGTGTCAAGTGGAAGGTAGGTAGGAAGGAAGGAAGGAAGGGCTTGCTGTAAGAACTTGAGAAAATTACGTATCCTCCATGTGCTTCAATTTTCTCATCTGTAAAATGAGATTGGGAGTAAGAGTATCAACCTCATCGAGTTGCTGCACTGATTAAATAAGACAATGCTTCAAATGATGTGAGCACTCAATAAATAGCAGCTACCCACCAAGACAGCCCCATGGCGCTATAACTACCCCATGCTGTGGTTCCGTCTTGTCACCCTTCGCTTCCTGCACTCTGCAGTGGAGAGGGGTGGATGAAGACTCCAGGGTCAGTATCTCGAGTCTCAGCAGATGAGTGCTGTGACCATGAACCACAGAAAAAGGCCAATGCAAATGGAATCTGCAATTCACTTCTCTTCTATGGCATTCTGCAGCGTTGGCCCAGTCTGTACCTTGCTTTGGACGCTTGTCTCTATGATTGTCAAGTCGCACCCGGGATTTTCTGAGGTCACCCGGGGAGGCTCCCGGTTTTTCCTTTCCCGGCCAACCTGCAATACCACCAATAGACAACAGGTGGCGCCATCTAATACGTGTTTTGTTCCATTTCCACAACCTTTCAAGTTTGAGGGCTTGTATTCTGTAAAATGAAAAAGCTTCCTCTTCTGCGAATTCGCTAAGCTTTAGTATATTCAGAATGGTGCATGCTGTCACAATACATGTATACTTAAGCTCCACAGTTAGTCACAATTGTGCGATGGGTCCATAGTACTATAGATGATGAAAGTGAGACCCAAAGCAAGATCGTTAGCTCCCTGCATTCTCGCTATTTGTGGTGCATACTATCTGCACTACATAGCAAAATAATATCATCTTCAGTCGGTTCACCTGTGTGTCTTGTCTCCCCAGATCATAATGTGAGCTCTGGAAGGCCTGGGTCCACTTCACTTTGCCTCCTTGCCTGGGTCACATGGTTTTGGAGAGGCCAGGAAGCAAAGATGGAAAATCCAGCTAGCAGACTAGTCATCCAGTTGGGAGTATAAAGGTATTTGTAATTGAAGGTCTCTGGTTAATTACAAAAGCCATCTGATAAAAACTGATAATTTCTCCCTTTCCCAATCAGCCTGTTTTCTGTCTTGAGTTTCTAAATCCGGAAACATTCGAGAAAATTCTAATTTGATTTGTAGTATAGGGAGACAGTTTCATTTCTCTAGACTTCAGAATTTCCGTTTGTAAGAAGCAAAAGACCGGGCTAGATCTCCGAGGTCCCTGACAGATGGTGTTACCTGGGCATAAATCTACCTCCATCTCTCTTCTCTGTATCTCTCCCATCCTGTGCTGCTGATGAAGCAGATACCCTGCACCTGCACTGAGCTAGGACTTGGGAGACTGGCTATCTGGAGGAGGCACAACCTGAAGCTTTGACAGATGCCTAAGAGTTAGAGAAGAGCTTTAGGGGTGCGCTTATGTACAAAGCCTTACAAACATGCAGCAGAGATTGTTGTTCAGGGAGCAGCAGGTGGTCTAGGAAGGCCGGGACCAGGAGGCTGTGAGGTTAGGTAGGGTCTTTGTAGGCCACAGAAGGCAGTGAATGCTGAGGTTTGGCCAAGCAGCATGAAAACGGCTCTAAAAACCCACACTGAACAAAATGACCTGAACACATCTGTCCATCTTGAGACTTCTGTGACTCTTGACGTGGGATCTCTCTGAGCTGATCAGTCCCTTCCCAGCCCCCAGAGGAAACTTTATCATCATTGGAGTCTTTACGTCTCTGAGGAGATGCTCTTCTCCTCCTCCCTCTTCTCAACTCAACTATTGATCAATGGAAACAATCCTGCTAACCTCTTAACCCCCTAGTCAGTCACCTGACTCCATCTCTCCTCCTGCCTTCCTGTATCACTTCACTTCTGCCCATGCCCGGGCTCCTGTCCTTCTTTCCATTTACCCTGTCAAGAAGGAGACCCTGCAAAGAGGCAGCTGGTGAATCAGGCTGGAATACTTCCCAGGAATTAAAGGGTATTGGGAGGCACAAAGGGAGAGACCCTCAACCCTCTAAATTATCCATCCCTTAAAAGGGATACTAACGGACCATAGGAAACACACAGGCATTGTTAAAGCTTTCGATGATTCCAAGGGAAGGTGCCCAGGCATTGGGGGTATGACAGCCCAAAATGGCACAGGTGCAATGGCCCCACACCCTGATGGCATTACTCCAGCGCCCCCTAAATGGTTTTAATGAGTCTCCACCTCCACTAAGGGCATTAAGGCTTTGCATTTGCATGGTCCTTCTCTTCTGCACCAGGTGCTAAGTTGAGTGCCAGGGATACAGAAACGAAAGGACACAGTGTGTGCCTCGAGGAGCTCACAGTAGGCAGGGGTTGATACACTGTCAAGACACCTTAGAGCCAGTATCGGGGCTGCCCACCCTGCATCTGTTCACCAGGCTTCTTTGCCATTAGAGTCCACTTGCCCGCTCCACTTGGTTCTTCCTTTCCAGATGCCTTCCCAGGTCTTACCTCTCCTGCGATGGCCCCAGTCCCGACCCACACAGGCTTCCACTAAAGGGACAATTGAGTCTCCTAAGAAGTCATGACTGCATAGTTCCTTGAACCTTATCCTGCAAATAAAGCACAACCCCTGCCAATCCACACCCTAGCTCATCGAACTCTCTGGACTCTAGGCCTTTATATATGTTGTTCCCTCTGCCTGAAACACCCTTCCCTGCTCCAGCCTCCCCATCTTCCTTACTCTCATTTCCCTACTGTGCCCCAAGTGCCCCATGCACACCCTTTAAGCTGGCTAGCTCCTACTCATGCCCCAGGACTCAGCTTCGGTTGTCACTAGTTCAGGAAGTCTGGGTTAGATGCCTTTTCTGTGCTGGCCCAGAGAATTAAGAGTATGGTGGTGAAATGGACAAAGCACAGGGAGAGAAAGGGAGGGAAGGAGGGAGATAGGGATCCAGAATCTAGAGCAAGGCTCAGAATCAGCCGTCAGAACAGTCAAGGGACCATTGGAAGATGTGAATGTCCAGAAAATATGCTCAACGTCTCTAGATTGATAACTTTCTTATCTGGGGCTGCCTTGAATGGCCCCCCAGCAAAGGTGCTCATCCTCATCCTCTTTCTCAGACATATGAAATCACCGAAGCCTCCTGACCCCTCCCTTTAAAGGAAGAAGTAAGTGGTCCATGGTGGGACTTTGGGTTTAGGAGAACAGAGGGCTGGAGTCCGCAATACCTGCAGGTCGCCTCTCAGGGAATGGGTTCAGGGGTGCGTGCGAAGGGGTGTGCGTCGAGAGGCCCACACTCCTCTTAGACATGTCATATGGTCCCCTTTGGCAGGACTAGCTCTCTGTTCCAGGGAGGCTCCAGAGTGTCCTGAGTACCCGGAGACCAGCCGTCTTCCTGGCTCCTGGGTCCATGTCCAGCACTTACTTATCTAGAGAATTAAATGCCACCTCCTTCCAGCTGCCCCCCTGCAATGTCATCGGGATGGAAGCCTCACCCTGAGAGCCGTTCCTTGTGGCTGTTCGATAAGCCCCATATTTCACACCCCGAGCGGCGACATTTCAGCGGTGGGTGAAGTGGTTTTATTTTTATCGCGCACGCAGGCACATAAATATGTACGAGGCGCTCAGAAGCACTTTAGGGTCTCTCTGGAAGGCAGGCTCAGTGCGATGTGAGGGAACATGGCAATTAGTTCAACCAGGCTCAGGCTCGGCTGGGTCCAAAGGTGCTCCTGCCAGCACCGCTGGCTCTGTTCTCCTTAGAAGGGTGTCCGCCCTCATAGCTCTTGAGAACAGGGTGGTGCCTTGGCAAACTTTCCAGAACTAAATTAAAAAAGAAAGAAAGAAAGAAAGAAAGAAAGAAAGAAAGAAAGAAAAGATCTGGGTTCTCACCTTAATTCTGCCACTTACCAGCTGTGAGACCTTGGATAAGGTCCTTTCCTTCTCTGGGTCTCAAAAATGGGGTTAATCATGCCTTCCCTGTCAGCCTCCCAGGTCTTTTTAAAAGAACAAATATGATGAAGAATTTGGAATGGGCTCTGAGAATGGTGATATACAACTGTAAGAGGCTTATCATTATTCCTCCCCAGCCATTCACACGGAGCAGGTTAGTGGAAGTGCAAGGCCGGCCGCGGTAATACCGGCAATGGATGCTCTAGGTGTTACGAGCTTCCTCGCCCGTTCTAAAGGGAAGGAAGGGAAATAGCATTTATTGACCTCCTGCTACAGGGCTGGGTGCTTTACATATATTACCACATTTGAACATGACAGTAACACTTCCAGGAGGTATTATTCCTGTTCATTGATGAAAAGGTGAAGTTTAGCAAGGTAAAGGAATACGGCCGTGCTTACGAGGCTAGTGAGCTGAGGAGCCCAGCTTTGAACGCAGGTCAGTGCTGAACTGTCCTCTGGTGGCCGTAGGGACTTCAGTGTCTGGGTTGACTGCCTGCTACTGGGGATGGTCTGGGCACTGGAGCCAGGGGATGTGTCGCCTTGTGGTGTGTCCTTCAAAGCAGCCCCATGGTGACACTGGTTGAAGAGCAAGCATGTGGTCCTAAAGGAAGCTCATGAGGCTGTTGCCACCTCTGAAACCTGGGTCCAGCTTTTATCATGCGCAGGCTGAAGTGCAGAAAGGATGCCTTTCATCTGCCAGGGCCCAGAGTCAGACAGAGAGGAGCCAAAGGCTTGTGGGGAAGTGCTCAGGGAGAAGATGGACTGGGGAGTCATTATAGCTCTGATGGCCAAGGTCAGAGGGTTGAAGGACACTGAGCTCCGGCCTCTCATCTCTTGAGATCACATCCCAGCATTTGAAGACCAGGAAGAGAAGCAGGCTGCTCTCTTCCCAGGGGCTAAGTCACCCCTGAGGCCGAGGTTCCAGGGGCTTGGTACCTGACACCTTCCTCTCCCCAGAGGGCTCTGCCAGCCCCTGGGACCTCGGGAGGGGGCTCAGTAGCTGAGGAGGAAATGCCCCGCCCCCTACTCCCAATTGTATCTTGAAGGTTCAAGGGAGGGGTAACCCACAGGGGCAAGGGCCAAGTTTAAGGGCCCAAAGACCAGTTGGATTGGACAAGGAAGTTACTACCCAGGGCCACGGCATCAGTGTGCCAGGGGGGTGAACCCCAAGCACGAGGAACACAGAGGGTGGCCTGTGGGGCATGCAGTGGTCTGCAGAATGAGGTGAGCCACGGCAATGAGAATGAAAAAGACTTGGTAACAGTCAAGCCTGCTTTATTGATAGGAACAACCATCTTGATTTGTAAATGAAGAATTACATGAGGCTGGCAGAGGGTGGCCCGTGTGGAATGGAACAGGGCTCGGAATCTAAAGAAGCAGGTTGGTAGTTGTTGGATTGGAAACCTGTTCTTTCCAGTTTGAGTTTTCTCTCTTTATTTCCTCTTTAATTTATTTCTGTTTTCAGGAAAGCTGGAAGCACCAGTCTTAGTCAGCTGTGTTAAGGAGGCCAAGGGGAAAGGAGCTGTGTCCACACTGGGGCTACTGAAAAAGATGAGAGGATTGGCCAGTGTGGAGAGAGTAAGTGAAAGCTGGAGGACTCCATGGAGGAGGTGGGGCTCAGAGGCCAAGGTCACATCCCACAGGGCCATTTCTACCTGCCCTGGTGTTATTTTCTAAGATGGCTTCACTGATCCCTTCTGCTTCTCTCTCTCTTTCTCTCTCTCTCTCTCTCTAAAAATTTAATTGTGGTAATGTACACATAACATAAAATTACCATCTTAACCATTTTTAAGTGTATGGTCTGGTAGCATTAAGTATATTCATATTGTCACGCAATTGATCTCCAGACCTTTCTCATCTTGCAAAATGGAAATGCCATGCCCATTAAACAACAGCTCCCTGTCTACCCCGCCTCAGCCCGTGGCAACCATCAGTCTACTTTCTCTTTCTATGAATTGGATGACTCTAGGTACCTCCTGTAAGTGGAATCAGACAGTATTTGTCTGCTGGCGACTGGCTTATTTCACTTAGCATAATGTCCTCAAGGTTTATCCATTTTGGAGAATGTGTCACAATTTCCCTCCTTTCTTAGGCCGAATAATGTTCCATTGTATGTAGATACCACATTTTGTTTACACGGTCATCTGTTGATGGGCATTTGCTTTGCTTTTGGCTGTTGTGAATAGTGCAGCTGAACACAGGGGTGTACAAATATCTCTACAAGACTCTGCTTTCAATTCGTTTGGATATTTACCTAGCAGTGGAATTGCTGGATCTTGAGGTCACTCCTCTTTAAAAAAAAGGGGCCGTGTGGGACCATCTGCAAGGTACCCGGACTACCTCTGAAGGTGGGGAGCCTGTCAGAGAGGCTGGAATGAACACAGGAGACTAGGAGGCTGACACTCTCATTGGCTGTGGTGGGTGGTGGCAGATACTCTGCCTCTATGGGTCCTGTGTCTCTCGGTCCTCACAGTAGGCAAGACATGAAGCTGAGAGGAACAAAGCCCAGAAAAACTGGGGCTACAGGAAAGAGAGACCCAGGTGTCCTTGGCAACCACTAACAACTGCTAGGAGGCTGGAGACTTTAATGGGGTGACTAGTACACATACGACAGTAGCAGGCAGATGTTTGTGGACCAAATGAATGATTCCACTTGTTTCAAAATTCCAGAAAGCAAGTTCCATAAGGGCATGAAATGTGGCTCCCTAATTCACATGATGAAGCTCAGGGAATGAATGAATGAATGAATGAGCCTAATATTGTAGCAAGTTGCTATTCTCTATAAAGAAAGAACATCCAGATAAGAGGAAAGGTCAAGAACATTTAACTAACTCTCCATGGACCCTACTTGTTGCAAAGCAAGTGCCTTGGTTGGCAGGGTGAGGGAATGGAGAGGAAGAAGGTGACATCCCGCTCAGACATGGCACAAGGACCAGCGGGAAAAGAGGAAGACAAGTCCACCATCGGATGCATTGTGGGAGAATTAAGCGTGAGGGAGAAGTGCAAGTCACCAGACGACCTGGAACATCCATGCTGTCTCTACTGCAGGCCAGGCAGTTCTTATCATGCAGTCCATGTAGCGACTCTGACAGCCAGGACTGCTCCCTCTGAACAGGTTCAGACATCTGGGTGACTTGCTCAAGGTCACAGACGGGCAAGTGGCGGAACAGGGACATGAATCCAGGCCTGACTTCAAATCCCAAGTTCTTTCTTCTTTACCAACAGCGGTGTCCGGGGATTACTTCCTGGGGGAGGTGACCTGAGCCGAGCTGAGTACACACATCTGCTTCTAGAACAGTCTTTCTAGGTGGAGGGAAAATACCAGCCCAAGGGCGGAGACAAAAAGGGGCAAAGAATGTTCAGGAAAACGGCAAAAATTCCAAGTATAAAGTATGAACGAAGTATAGTATGTATGTAAAGGAACATTAGGAAATGATTGACTGGGCCCAGCCTTGAACCTGAACCCAAGACTCCTTGAAACTGCTGGAGCTACAGAGATGGGAGTGACATGCCCAGAGCTCTGCTTTACCTCGGTGCACCGGCAGCTGCGTACAGCGTGGACTGGAGGAGGCGAGCTTGCAGACGGAAATGGAGATTGATACCACTGCTGCAATCCTGTAACTGGGAATTCATTTGTCCCATTGCATGCTGGCACCAGGGGATGAAGCTGCGAGCAATCAAGCATCTGCCTGGCCCTCCTGGAGCTGTCAGCTGACTGACGCCAAACAAGATAACGACTAAAACACAATGGTTACAGGTCGTAATCTGTACCAGAGCATAAATAAACAAGATGATGTGAACAGTAATAACGGGAACATGGTGCAACCAGGGAAGGCTTCCTTGAAGAGGGGGTAATGGAGCTGGAGAAGAAGCATCAGAAGGAGCCAGCACTGCAGAGAGAGAGAAGAATGGAGAAAGCCTTGAGGGAGGAAGAGTTTCCTGTGTTCCAGGAAGTGGCGACAGTGCCTGGGGTGAGTTTTAGGAGATGAGCTGTGAGATGCGGCAGTGGGTAGGAGCTGGGATTTCATTCCACAGTCTTGGGAAGCTATTGGAAGGCTCTAAGCAGGAGGACGATGTGATCTGATTTGCGTTTTTGAAAGACCTCTCTGGCTGCTGGGTGAAAAATGGGAAGGAGAGGGGTGGGTGGAGAGACACCACCAGCCACAGCAAGGGCCGGAGAATCAGACGAAGGTGGCCTGGGGCCAGGGTGGTGGTCACAGAAATGGCCAGGAGGGGAGGCTCTCAGGCTCTGATTCCAGTGGGGAGGGATCACCAATGGGAGGCACCATTTGGAGAAACACTCTCTGTTTCAAAGGCAGGTGACAGCCGGGATAAAGCACTGCAAAGTTTGACCCTGGCAGCAAATCCAATTTCCACACATCTCCTTCTGGATGGAATTTGCCTTCCCCAAGAGCAGGAGGTCAGAGCAAAACACCGCAACGCCACCAGAGGCTTCTCTGGGTGGGAGAGGCTCTGTGGGAGGATTATTCTGGGCTCTGGGCTGCAAAACTCTGTCTGGATGCTCAGAGAAAGACAGACTCGAGGCCCCAGGCTGACACACTGGACGAGAGCTGTGCAGGCATTTTTCTAGGTGCTAGGAAGACAGTTGTGAAGGAGAGAACAAAGCCCTTCTTTCCAGCCCTTTCCCGTAGGCAGCCTTCAGTCTAGGCCACTTCCAAGGTAGCCTCGCAGTGATAACCACCTCCTGGTGCTCTCACCTGTGTAATCTCCCCTTGAGGGTGAGTTGGACCTAATGACTGTTTTCTGTGAACAGGGCAGGCAAAAGAGATGGGCTGTCACTTCTGAGATTAGGTTACAAAAGGCTGTGACTTCTGCAGTGCTGGCACGCTCCCTGGCCCCTCCCTGTTCTCTCTAATGAAGCCAGCTGCCATATTGTGAGCTGCCCCATAGAGAGGCCCACATGGCAAGGACCTGGGAGAGGACAACAGCCGGATGACGGCTCACGAGGGGCTGAGGTCTCAGGCCAACAACCCATGAGGAACGGAACCTGCCGGCTGCTGCAGGAGGGAGCTTGGGAGAGGTCCCAGGCTCCTTTTCCAGCAAAGCTCGACATGACCGTAGCCTTGGGCGATTGCAATTTGGAAGACACCTTGAGCCAGAGGACTTGGTTAAACCACACCTGGACTCCTGACCCCTGATTCTTTTGAGACAATGTTGTTGTTTTAAGCTACTAAGTTTGGGGTAATATTTCTGCAGCAATTGATGACTGATGCACTAGTGAACACTTATTAAACACAATGTGGGTGTTACATGTAGACATTTTTTGGAGTAGGGGCCACTATCCTCCCCATTTTATAGATATGAAAATGAAGGCTCAAAGAGGCTAAGCTACTTTCCCAAGGCCACACCGCGAAGAAACAGCAGAGAAAGAATTCAAACGGAAGCCTTTGGCTCCAGAGTCCAGGCTATTAAACACCATGCTGACGAGGGAGGCACAGCCTCTTCCCTGGAGAGTGCCTGGTCTGGTGGAGGAAGGGCCCTGTCCATGGTGAGGTCACTGTCAGCTGGTCGGGAACATGTCTTTCCCAACTTGCTCTGTATCATCCTTTAAGTCAGCCAGTGTACTCCCTGCCTTCTAACCAAAAGGACCTTCCACAACTGCCTCGCCTCCCTCTGTCACAGCCAGGGCTTCCCAGGCTCTGGTTGTGTTTCCTCCTCAAAACCTGATCTTTGCCAGTTTCCTATCACAGCCTCAATTTTGCTCGTTGAAGCTAATTCTGAATCCTGCCACCTTGCAAGTCCTGGGCCCCTGCTCTGTCCAGGCTTGTGTTATACACTATGCACGTCGTCCTATTTAATCATTAAGGTGAAGAAGATGGGGCGCAGAGACGTGAACTGTTACCTCAAGTGGCCAGTAGCTCTGATCTGTCTGACCCACTTGGCTATGCTATCTTCCTGGTCCTTCTATTTAAAATTGACCTAGAGGTCACAACCCCTAAACTTCAGGTATCTTCCCATCCCTGGTGGGACCTCGTGACCAGTGTGCCCTCTGGAATGTGCCATGCCTGGGAGATGGCATGAGAACCTCCCTGATCTCCCTGGTAGGCCGTTCATTCCTTAAGCACAGCCCAAGGTACTAGCATCTAGTGGGCACCAAATGCACCCTTGTTGAATGAGAGATGGAAATTAGCTTATGAAGTAGGCAAAGGGTATACCTTCCCCCTTCCTAGCAGGACCCCATTCCTTTTGGAGAAACTAATTCTTCTGTAATATGTCACTCTATAGGACTGTCTCATCAGGCCCGCCTTCCACTCGCCAAGCGGCAGGCAGAGAACTCAGCTCCTTTCTTAGTTTTGAATCTTGAGCAGAACAAACAGCCTGGAGAAGGCAGATGCTTCAGCGAGACCCCTGCTTCTGCTCTGGCTTCCTGGTCTCCCCGCCTTGCCTTGACAATCTTCCCTGCCTGCAGCTGATAGTCCTCTGTAACCCTGAGCCCTCAGGAACTGCCCAGCTGGCCTCTGCCAATCTCACCAGCATGTTGGATCCTCAAGCCAGAGGCTCTCACAGCCGGGGCAGGGTGGAGTGGGGTTTGTGTGCAGGCCCTCCACTCGAGGCAGGGATACCCTCTGTGCCCCAGACTGTCCTCCAGGGCCCAGTCCAGGGGAAGGAGAAGCCAGAACCTGTTATCTCTACCCACCGTGAGATCCCCTTGGAAATCTCAGCTTTGTCCCTTCCTCTCAGTATCTACCCTGACCTTTTTTCCCCCCAAAGAAGTCTGTGTACTAATTATCTAAGAAATAACATGGCAAGACTATGATTCCTCATTAGCTCAGGAGAAAGTCCCCACTACATGACTGATAGGCATCTATAAGACAATTAACTCCAGTGCAAGGACTCCCTAATCAAGATTAATGAGGAGGTGGGGAGGGAGAAACATGGGTCCCAGAGGCCTCCGTGGGTCTCCAGGGTGGAGGGGACTGTGCCACGTGGGGTTCCTGGGGAATGGAAGTAGGGAGATAAAAAGCCACAGAGCTAGTTTTAGAATACAAGGCTCTGTTCTGTTCCCTTAGATAAGATAGCCCACTAAGTGAATCGGGATATACAGCCTACTGAGTGCCAGGAGACAGGATACTGAAATGAGCAAGTCGAAATCCTTGCCTTTGTGGAGTTCACGATCTAATTAAGTAGATAATTACAGTGCAGGGTGGAAAGTGAGCTGATAACAAGGAATAGGCAGCATTTATTGAGCAATTATCATGTGCTTGGCATCATCCTCAGTGCTTAACATGTATTAACGTCTTTAATACTTATAACACAGCTATTCCTGGCCCCTATTTACAGATGAGGAAACTGAGGTATGAAGAAGTTAAGCAAATTGGCCAAAGTCACAGAGCTAAAGAGATGCAATGAGGACGTGGACCCTGGCAGAACAGCGCTGGAACCCAGGCTCTTAAGCACCATCCTATAGCCTGTCAACAGGCTCACCATGGCGGTGGTTGTGGTAGGTCGGGGTACGGGGTGTGATGGGAACCCAAGAGGTGGCTCAGACAACAGGCAAGATTTCTGCATCTGGTCTCCCTTTGAGCTGGGTCTTGACAGATGAACAAATCTTACCCAGTAGGGAGTTTATTGATTGATTTAATGACTTAATTCATTTATTCATCCCACAAAGAAGTGCCAGACCCCAGTGGGAATGCTGCGAACACAGTGGTGATCAAAATCTGACATGGAGTCCCCACGTAGATGGAAAGGCCAGCATCGGGACTGGGGTCATCCCGCACTTATGAGGGTGAGGATCTCCTTAAAATTGTGCCCCCCCAGATGCCTCACCCTAGTCCCAGCCCTGGCCCACCGTGTGGAGTGGTAAAACCCCATTCATAAAGCCAGACCATGGGGCTGGAGTTCAACCTATAACTAAATATTTGCATTTCAAGTACCTCTCAGGCATTTCCTCTGCCATTTGTATTCTGCTCTCCAAGTTCCCAGTTCTTCATGCACTTGGCCAAGGCAAGACCACTGAAACGCAGACCATTTTTTCCTTCCACATCCCACAAAGCATTTAACTTGTCCTTAACTCCCCGTAACAAGAAAGTGACATTCCTATGTCATGGAGATGATTAAGGCTTTGGCATTTTGTTTTTCCTCTTCCTGAAGGTGCTAACATCCACCGAGCTGAAGAGGAGCGATTAAATACAACGCTATGCTCCGGTGGGTGGGCATGTCACTCTCCAGGGCTCCTTCACTGTGGACTTGGAGGACGGGGGCCAAGAAGTCTCATTGAGCAGGAGATAGACTCGAATCTAATGTACCTGAGACACTGCCTTTTCTCTCAAGTTCTCCGCATTATTGCGATGCGGCACCCACGAGGCAATTGGCTGAAGCAACTCCTGTGGATGCTGATGGGGCTAGCTGTCTTGTCAGCATCCCTTATCATCATTCTCCCTGTGCAACTGCCCCAGTGGGGTTTGCTGGGCTGCCCCACCTCATGTTCTTCCAAGTCACCACTTCCCACTTCTCAAGTTCTTTTTAATGGGCATCTTCTAAAAGTGCAAGGGGCAGAGCTATGGTCTCAGGTGACTTAGCAATGCCCAGAGTGGTGGAGAGCGAGGTATGGTAAGCTGCTTCTAAAATGTTCCCAATGATCCCCATTTCCTGCCTTCACGCCTTCGTGCAAGCCCCTCCCCTTGAATGACTCACGTGGTGACTCACTTCTAATAAGTAGAAGCGGTAAAAGTGATGAGAGGATGTGACTTCTGAGATTAGGTTACAAAAGACTGTGACTTCTGACCTGCAGGTACTCTCTCCGGCCCCTCCTTTGCTTGCTCTGATGAAGCCAGCTGGCATGTCATGAGCCGCCCTACATATGGAGAAGCCCACGTGGCAAGGAACTGAGGCCCCCAAACAACAGCTCATGAGAAACGGAGGCCCTCAGTCCAAAGGCTCACGAGGAACTGAATCCTGACAGTGACCACGAGCATGAGTTTAGCCTTCAGATAACACCGCACCCTCAGCCAGAGGACCCAGCTAAGCTGCACCTGGATTCCTGACGCACAGAGACTGTGTGCTGTTTTAAGCCTCTATGTTTTGAGATAATTTGTTTCATCGCAGTAGATAACTAATACAGGAAATGAACAGAAAAAGGAGCAGTACATGTAACAGAAGATATTACATAGGAACATAGACCTTAAAGAGCCTTAGCCAGGCATTTTGTAAATGAATACATTTATAGGTAAGATAAATCTCTAACATAGCTGATTTGTGGCTAAGCTGGGTCTGTGTCTCTGTCTAGAACTCTTTCTGCTGGCTTGTGAATTGTTGAAGGTTGGCCATTCAATTTCTTTGAGATTTTAAATATAGATTTAGAAAATGGTAACATCTCTTGCTGACGTGTTTAATGTGTTTAAATGTGTTCTGTTTGTATCAGGACCTGTATTATGTTGGGGTGCAGGCCACGCGTGGTGGATCTGAGATCTTTCTCTACCACAGGGATTTTCAAAAGACCGTTTGTAGCTCACTGGGGGACCAGTGGGGTCACTTGGTAGGCCATGAGCGAATTCCTAATGCGGGTCTTTTTTTCCATTCTCCCAGGCAAATGGCTCAGGTTTCCATGAGCTTTTGTTTTGACATCAGACTAAGACTCATTTATTACTAACCTACTCGGTGAGTTATTAATAGTGACCATCAACTCGGAGCTGAGATGTCTTTCTTTAAAGAGATCTGGCTGCTTCACACACTTGACAGCGTCGCACGGCTCCCACTGTGCACGTGCTCATGCAGGCGCGTCGATGCCCTCGTTTTGGCCGGAGGATGCCCTGTTATTTATCAGCCAATCAGTAGGCTGGTCTTGAGTAAGCTGTGGTTCTCAGTTGCTTCTCTCCACTTGCTTTGTAATGAGCAATGCCTTCTGGTTTAACTTCACCATTTATCAATTCAGTTTGTTGGGGGTGGTTTGGTTAACGTTGCAGTGCTCAGTTAGCCCCATTAGATTTTCAAGCATGCATGTGTTACAGTTAAAAGTGAATGCATCCCTGGCCAAAGCAAGTGTGTACAATCACTTGGATGGCGATGCTTGGCTGTTACCACCAACTTTATTTTTTCCACTGCAAAGTGAGCACCCCGAGGAGCCTTTTATCCCACTTGAGTCATCTATATACAAGAGTGTGAGAGTGTCTGTTCCAGACTTGTCATCCTGCTTAGATTCTTCCCTATGCCTCCAGATGTCATCCAGATGTGTCCCATCCATGCCAAGACCCCAACGAATCAAGCCCTGCTTATCCCTCTAGCTTCATCTCTCACTTATCCCTCGAACCCCTTTATTATGGGCAGAATCGTGTCCCTGCCAAATTTCTATGTTGGAATCCTAACCCCCAGTGCTTTAGAATGTGACTGTATTTGGAGATGTGGTCTTTAAAGGGGTAATAAAGTTAAACTGGTAGGCCATTATGGTAGACCCTGATCCAATACAACTGGTGTCCTCACAGGAGGAGGAGATTGGGGCACAGATACAGACAGAGGGAAGACCACATGAAGATGCCGTTGAAGTAACTCAGTCAGTGGTAATTTCTTATGGCAGCCCCAGCAAACTAATACAGCTCTGTTGGTGGTTCCCACACACAGTATACTGCTCAGCAGGAGGGGAGCGTAGTAGGGCCACACTCCAGCAGAGTGATTCAGCGTAGAGGCTTTGCAGCCAGGACCCTGCAGTTTGAATCCCAGCTCTGCTGCTCGCTAAGTTATTCAAGTCACTTGACCTCTGTGCCTCTGTTTACCGTCTTGTGATATGAGGGCAATAATAATGTCTACCTGATAGGGCGGTTGCGTAGGTTAAATTAACCAGGAGTGTGTAGCATTAGCTTTATTATTCATTTGGCAAAGGTCTGCTGAGAACCTATGGTTGCCGGGCGTTATGATACGAGCTAGAGTATCACGGTGACGTAGATGGAGGTCATGCTTTTAATTTTCGTTCTCATTTCTGCCCTCTGTAAGGAACACCTTACTTATCTTTCTCTGCCATCACTCTCTCGAACCTTTTTATCCAGTAGGACTGTCTCAGAAGTCATCTCCTCCAGGCTGGTCCTTCTTCTGGCTCCCATATTGTCCCATATCTACCGTGGACTTAGTCTTACCACCTCGAGCTGCTGAAAAGGTATCTTCTGCTGGCCCATAGCAAGGACGCTCTGCATCCATGTTGGAGGCCCCAGCCCTGCCCAGCGCTACATCGCTCTTACACTGACCCGGAAGAATTGTTTACTATCACTATCAGCTTTGCACAGCTAATTCTGGCTTCTTCTGTCAGTCTGTCCTCATCGTCACTATTCAAAGTCTTTGTGGGCACAGCTGGGTGGCCCTAGTTCTCATTTGATCCAATCTCAGTCATTTGACCAGACGTTGGCATTCCGAGGCTGTTTTGCCATCTAAGAGTCAGGAAAGAACAGAAGTGATTCAGATAGGACAGAGCTGTAAAGATAGAACAGGATTTCAGAAGCCGTCCAGTTTGCCTCCCTGCCCATGGAGAAGCCCTCCAAACTTCCCTCCTCGGTGGTCAGTCAGGCTCTGCCTGCTGACTGCTCACGACTCCTGAGACAGTCCGTCCATTGTTGAGGTCTCCAAGTGTCCAATCCTTGTTCTTGGTCCTGTCTTCCAGACATGTAATGGGGGAATTCCAGGAGGCGATGTCAGGGGCCTAGCTATTTTTCTGCCTATATTAGCGTATGTCACTACTTCATGTTTGCTGTACCACATATGTCGGATCTTTGCAATATCTGTGGAGCAAGTCTTATTATCTCCATTTTACAGATGGGAAAACTCGGGCCCCAGACGAGCCCAGTGTGGAGAAACTACTTACCAAAATCACACCACTGATATGTGATAGGACAGGGGTTGGAATTCCGTCTGGCTGATCCCCAAGCACGGGCTCTGGGCCGTCTTCTGTTGTGCTTCTAGCTATTGTCCCTCAACCTCTAGACTTGGATGAGGAAGGTTGTTGATTCTATATGTGGCTGGTGGCTGGAGGGCCACCCACCTCCCAAGCCATGGGCCAGTAGCAGAGCAAGAAATCAGGCACCTGGTCTTGCAGGGGCTCATTCATTTTATGGTGCCCATACAATGGACCTTCCTCCTACTGGCCTCAACCATTCAGGACAAGGCCATGTCTTTTCTCCGTCCCCCAGACTCTGGAAGTCCCCTGGGCTGTATCTCAGTGCACAGTCAGCTGAGCTCACAGGGCGAGCCACAATCAGTGTTCCTGGCGGAGCCTATGGGTACACACCCTGAGGTCACTCTCTCTGGGATCTGCTGAGATAAGGCCATCATCACTGTTACCCACCTTCCAGTGCCCCCCAGGGAGACATTCCAGAACCTCTGGGAAAAGTGGTGCCACCACAGTGACAGCTGGAGGTCACAGGGCTCGTGCAAGACTGGGGAAAGGTGACCAGCAGAGACGGAGGGTATGCACGGGAGGATGGGGGAGGGCGGCTGTCAGGAGGGGCATGGTGCTTCCCAGGACCCAGACGACTGGTGAGGACACAGAGTCTGTGATGGGGAGTCAGGTTGCTGGGGCTCCAAGCCAAACTCAGCTGCTCACGGAGTACGTGTCGCCATCAAGTCACTTAACCTCTCTGAGACTCCATTTCCCCCTCTGTGAAAGGTACGCCATAATGCCTACCTTTTAGAGTCATTATGTAGACTAAATAAAATTTTTATGCAAACCACTGAACGTCACGCCTGACCTGGACTATGTGCTCAGTAAAGTAGTTATAGCCTGCATAGTGCCAGTAATATGCATCCAGAAGACTTCCCTCCCAATAGCAATTAAAAGAGCCCACATTTGCGTGGCCCACTTTGCAGTTTACAAAACCCGCCCCTGACCATTGTTTCATTTCCGTTGCCTGAGACCTGCAAGGCTGGGTTAGGGATGGGGATCAGAACAAGGGGTGATAATGGGGGGTCCTGGGGCTTCAAAGTGGGAGTGAGGCTGCTGGGTGGATCTGGGAAACAAAAGTGGGGAGATGAGGAGCTGAGAAAGGAGGTCAGTGTGCAAGCTGCAGGGGCAGACACAGCGCCACCTGACACCAGAGTTGATAACTCCAGTGCTGTGTCGCCATGGACCACCTCCGCGGATCCGAGCCTGTGGTTCTCCCGCTGTCCCTGAGCACCGCAGCCCCCTTCTAGATTATTTCCCTGTGCCAGCTCCACACACAGCCCCCGACAGCTTCTCACTGGACCTTTAAACCTCAAGGCCCGGGTTCGGCCTGGTGGGCAGGACCTTTCAGAGGGCCAGCAGGTGACAGGCCAACTCTGAACAGGGCCCAGGAAAGCAGTGAGCCTGGAGGAGGCCAGGGTGGGGAGGCGAGGGATCTGGGGCCTTTGTCTGGCCCTGGCTGCCCAGTGCCATGCTGACTGCAGCTATTAAAATGTCGATCGCTCCCCATCCACCTGCCGCCTCCTCCCAGCCCCCAGAGAAGGCAGGGGATTCGCCGTTTTGTCTTTCCCAGGCCCATCGATGTCTCCTTTGGGGATCTGGGTCGATGACAGCTCCAGAAAGCCGCACGGAGCAGAGAGGCCAGAATTAAAATGGCTGTACAGAGGGACCCCCACAGACCCCCAATTTCCAGAGGCTCATAGATCAGAAGGCAAAAAAAAAAAAAAAAAAAAAAACCGCTGCGTCTGTTCTTTTGCAAACGTCGAAGGTTTGATTCACCGTCCTCTCTCTGCCCGTCCTCCTGCCCTTGTCCTCCTCTTTGTTCCCGCTCGCCACGACTCCGCGAAGACCTGCTCTCATCTGCTTCGCACAGAGGCCTGGGGACCAGAAGGCTGACGGGTGTCTTGTTACCAGTTAACCAGCACAGGGGCTTTGTAAGAGGAGATGCTGACCCGTTGTTCTCTAGCTCGGCGGACAAAGGAGCAAGAGGGAAGCGGCCAGTGACCAGAAAGTGTGTGGTCACGAGCATGTCCACCGGAGCCAGCAGACCGGGGTGAGACGACTGTCCTGCGATGTCACTCGGGGGCACAACCTCCCAGGTCTCGGTTATGAGAAGGAGGCCACCGATCCCTCCGTCCCTCCCAGGGTCGACACAGTGACCAAGTGCCACGATGGTGGGTGTAAATCACAGGTGCTCAGGCTCAGCGTCCTCCCAAGCCCCACGCCACGCTTGCAGCTCCCCCGTCTTCCTGGTCCTTTCCGCTCTGAGTCCTCAGCCCTCGTCTCTCACTTCTCCCACTTGCCCCTCTGCTGTTAGAAGGGACGGTACATATAGCAAGACTGAGGCTCTGGACTCGGATGCCGGTGTCCCCATCCCTTACTGCAAGGCATCCCTTACTACTCACCTGCTCTGCATACCATTTTCAGAACTAGGCAGTCGTGGATCCCCCCGCTCCCTGGAAGAAGTCATAGAGAGGCTGCAACAAGGCGGCACATGGCTTAGAAGGGGGCCTGGCACATTGTGGGTACTCCGTGAATGTCTGCTGTTGCTTTCATCGTGTTGTGTGTGTGTGTGTGTGTGTGTGTGTGTGATGATGAGAGAGAGAGAGAAGAGAGAGAGAGAGAGAGAGAGAGAGAGAGAGAGAGAGAAAGATGACATAGACGCTTGGGAGTGGGTGAAGCATCTCTGTCTGAGAGGCAGGACTGTCCCCTGCATCCCCTTTTGACCCCATCGTGAGTCTTCGCAAGTGGCCCATGCACCCCTCCTTTTCCCTCTCCCTTTCAGAGTTACTGGCTAACCCACAGCAGTTCCTAAAAGCCGCCCCCTGGCCTGCGGACTTCAGGGGCCGGCGGCCTCCTCGCTCCAGTCCAGCCTTGCTCTCCCTTCTGACCACACTCCTCTCAGGGCTGGTTCACTCACCTCCTCCCGCCTGACACATGCAGCGGAGGAGAAGCTCCCGGGACCCCTCCCCAATCCTGCCAGCTCTGCAGAGCCCTGCGGGTCTGCGGGGAGCATTTCTCAAGTGCCCCCCGCCAAAGCCACACATTGAAAAACTGTGTGTGTATGTGTGTGTGTGTGCGCGTGCATGTGTGTGCGAATGCGTGTGTGCGAATGCGTGTGTGCTCACACGAGCACGCTTTTCTTAACGTATGGACGTATATGTTTGTACAATTCATGCAGCCAGGTCAATGTGTGCCCTTTTGAGGTTCACTCATTTGCATGCATGCGACCTGCACGCCTGTGAGAACACGCAGGTGCCTAAGTGTGTGCTCACATGTGCACAGGCATCTCCTGCCCATGCGGGTGAGGTTACACATGTGCTGGGCTCGTGCGTTGGGAAGAGCCTACGTGCAGGCGTGTGCATGACTCCTCCTGTACAGTGCACGCTGGCGTGTGAGCACGAGTGTGCCCACAGCTGCTCTTGCCTCTCCAGCATGTGAGCAGCTAGACAGGCCCCCCTGTTACCATGTAGTCTTAATAAACACATGGCATGTTAATAGCACCGACACAGTCAGTGATGAAAAGCTCTTTATTAAAAATCATAAGAAATGGTCCTCTTGTTCCACAACTTCTGAGCCCTGTTTGGCCCCGTGGGCTGGTAGGTTATTAAAGTGGGATCAAGTGTTTTTTAATACGCCTTCTGCGGTTCTGCCCCTTTACCGGTGGGCCGGGCCCAGTTGCCTCGGTCTCCCCAGCTTGACGCTTGGACACAGTGACAGAGGAGTGGGAGGGCATTTATAGGAGATGTGCCTGGGGGAGGCAGAGACTCTGTCCCACTGGCCTGACCTCCCAGGATTCCTTGCTGGGTGGTGATACAGTTTCCTGCCCCTGCAGGCCCCCTGGGGGTGGAGGTAGGGAGCAGGCTGCCATCCAGCAGATGTACCTGCATCCCTGGCTGGTGGCTTCATTTACAGTCTCTTCTACTTCCTCTGTGGGTCTGAAGTAACCACGCCCTTTGCTTCCCTCACTGCCTTCTTGTCCCAGGAGAGGGGAGTCCCCATGGCAATGGAGAGTGAGGACAAAGACCGATGACCCACACCGGCACTTCTCAAACTTGGCCGCGCATACAAATGCCCTGGGATCTTGTTAAAGTGCAGATGCTGATCCAGGGATGGGCTTGGTTCTGTATTTCTAACAAGATCCCAGGGGATGCCGATGCTGCTGGTCTATGGACCACACTCTGAGAAGCACAAACCCATGTGCCCCCTAGGGTAGACTGAGGCCTTGGGGGAGGGCACTTGGCCAGGGTCCCATGGCAAGTGAAGGGGAGAGCTGGGACTCAAACCCAGGTCTCCTCCCATCCAGCCTGATTGCAACCTTGGAGGGGTCTCACCAGGACCCTCTTGGGGCATGGTTACCTGAGGAAGGCTGCTATCTTCACATGGGAAAGCCATACGACAGCATGTCCCGAGCTCGGCACAGAGCCTGGTACAGTAGCATTCAGTGACCACGAGTCAGCTCACCATTGTGGTTCATACCATTTCTCTGCCATCCTGGTTTTGAGGTGGCACCCTACTCTATCCATACCCAGGCCCCCTATCTCCCAAAAGAGCTCATCTGAGGTGGCCAGCATGTTGTGGAAGTATGAGAAGCCGGCTTTTAAAAGGAGAGCTGTGAGCCCTCCCAGGTATTCTTATAATATCCTCGCGTGCATACTTCAAAGGAGATGCCTGCCAGGCCTCTCATCCATTAGTGGCGAGAGTGCAAATTGATGTCACTTCTTTGGAGGGCGATTTGGCGATAATATCAAAATTTAAAATACACAAACCCTTTAACGCATCCATTTCATAGCTAGGAATTTACCCCATAGACTCGCTCTTGTATTTGTAGTCAAGATTCACAACACAGACAGAGATAGAGAGAGAGAGAGAGAGAGAGAGACAGAGAGACAGAGACAGAGAGACAGAGAGAGGAGACAGAGAGAAGAAAGACAGAGACAGAGAGACAGACAGAGAGACAGACAGAGTGAGAGAGACAGAGAGAGAGAGAGAGAGATTTACATGGCATTATTTGTAACAACAAAAAAGTGAAAACAACCAGAATGGCCACCGGTAAGGAATTGGTTAATAAAGTCTATTTCATTTGTACAAGCAAATGCCACCTGGTTCAGGGTGGCAGGCTGACTAAGGACACAGCTCTGGGGCCTGCTTTTCTGGATTCCATTCCCTGCTCTGTCACTTACCAGCTAAAGTGAATCTGGGCAAGTAACGTAACCTCTTAGGACCCATTTCTTTCTGTATAAAATAGAGGGGGTGACAATCAGACTTGCTTCAGAAGGTTTGGGAAGATTAAATGAGTAACCACATGATAATCACTTGGAATAATACCTGACCTAGAAAAATAGCTCTAAAAATGAATTCTCGTACTAGGATCCTGGAACTGTTAAAAAGAATGATGTACCTGGATGTGCCGATTTAGAAAGATCTCCAAGGTATATTATTAAGTGAAAAAAAAGCAAGACCCAGGATGGTATGAAAACTATCCTTTTTGTGTAAATTTTAAAAAGTAGATGTACATTACGCTTTTTGAAATGTTTAAGTATTCTAATCATTTGTGCATATTACTTTTATTTCTATAAATGTTTAAAAATGGGCGTCCAGGCTATGAAAATTAAGAGCCTCTTTTTTTCCATTCTGTCTACATTTTTATGTATTAAAAAATCTAACACGGGTAGACTGTACATGTTTTATTTGTAATTGCGGTAAAAACATACAACATGAAATTTACCATCTTAACCATTTCAAAGTGTACGGTTCAGTAGTGTTAAGTATGTTCATATTATTGCACGACCCATCTCCAGAACTTCTTTATCTTGCAAAAATAAACTCCACACCCATTAAACAACTTCTCATTTCTCCTCTCCCCTTAAACCCCTGGAAACCACCATCTACTTTCTGTCTCCATGAATTTGACTACTCTAGGCACCTCATATAAGTGGAATCATATAATTTTTGTTCTTTGGTGAGTGGCTTATTTCACTTAATTTAATGTCTTCGAGGTTCATCTATGTGGCCGCATATATCAGAATGTCCTCCCTTCTTCAGTCTGAATAACACTCCATTGTATACATACACCACATTTTATTTATCTGTTCACCTGTCAATGGAAACTGGTTGCTTCTCCTCTTTCTACTGTGAATAATGGGTAACGAATATGGCTGTTCAAACACGTCTTAGAGATCTTTACAATCTTTTGGATATATATTCAGAAATGGAATTGCTGGGCCACATGGAATGTATGTTTTTTTGAAGGCCTGATTTCTAGTTTGTCCGCGGTTGATGGAGCGCACCCTTTTCAGGAGGGGAACAGCCCTCAGTTCCAGCCTTGGAGAGGGCAAATGATTTTCCCTGGGCCCTCATGAAGCGGACAGCTCTTGCCACAGTCCCCTGAGAATGGAAGAGTTGTCCAAAAATTTTTAAAAATGTTCAGAGACATTTGGAAGACATTTGAACATTTGAAAGTTCTCTTTGGCTTTTGAATGTGCTTTGGGGCTAAGATCGGGCTGGAAGTTCATCTAATACCTGAGATGTCTGGTGTTTTGGCCAACTCAATAGAAAGGAAATGAAACTATGTCGGTGACTTCAAGATGGCAGTAGCTTCCCCTTTCCCGCCTTGATGGTAGGGATAGCCAGGATTTCCCAGACCAGGTCCAGACAGGTGCACAAATTCTCTCTATGCAAAGTTGGCTTGTTCACTATCTCTCACTGAAAGAAGGAAAGAAATAAAGATGATAAGTGCTGAGTTTTCAAAAGCTTTCTCTTCCATTTTCTCCTGGATAGTGGATGAACAGGTGGCATCTAGCTGAACGCTGGCTGGGCAGAGGTGGTAACCAAGAGATTACATGGTTACGCCAGAAATGACTTTCCTGGTCACTGTTCACTCTCCATGCACAGCCTTGAGAGGCACAGCCAGGGCGAGAGACAAGAGACTAGAAAGCATGGGAGGGTCTTTCCAAGGAATGCTGAGAGCCTTATACCAGGACAGGTGGGTGTCAGGTACGGGGGATGCAGCTGGGTGTAAGGGTTTGGGGAGCGTGATGACTCAGGCTCCACCTGTAGTCCCGTCACTCTGGGCTGTTCAGGGGCGGCCCCTCCTTCTTGCAGAAGGTTCGTCCCTGGGGGTCTCAGAGATGTTCTTTAATCGCAGCAGTTTGGGGAGAAGGAAGGAGAAACAGAGTACACGCACGCTGACAGGCCTCAGCCCGTCCCTGGACTTAGCAGGGTGGGTGGCAGAGACGACAAAGGCCAAAGTGGGCTTACTCCTCCTGGGCAGCTATCGCTCTGAAAAGACCTGAGGACTTGGAACTTCTTTCCCTGGGACTTGTCACTGCCCTAGGAAAACTCTGTATTATGTGTCAATAATACCACGGAGTTGACCAGAGAGGGATGGTGACGACAGCGATGGCATTGATGATGGGAAATGCAGCAGCATCTACCTCTTGTTTACTTTATGCCAAGCAACAATAGGTTTGGCACACATTGCCCGGAAGGCAGATTGGACCAGAGATAACCATGACACAGCATGCAAACTGCTATCATAAGGGACATACATGTTGGGCTGTGGAGGCACAGAGCCAGAGACCTCACCTGGGAATCAGGCTCCTTTGAGTCAGTGACACCTCAGCTCCATTTTGAGGATGAGTAAGAGGGAGTCAGAGAAAGACCAGGTGAGGGTGGAGAGAGGGGATCCGGCAGAAGGATTTGCACTTTGACGGCCTGGGGGGTTGCTGGGGTGGAGAGAGACCGGAGAAACAGACAGAGAGAGAGAGAGCTGAAAAGCAGGGCAACTGTGCGGGAGGTCAGGCGCAACATTAAAAATCACACTAGGGAACGGAGACTCTTCTGGGAGCTACTGAAGGTTTTAAGCATCAAGAGGGCACGATCCCATGATCGCGTATTTATAAAAAATCATTCTTGCTTCTGCTGCATGGAAAATAGATTGGAGGCTGGTAGGAGGGCAAGCAAGAAGGCCAGGATAGAGACGCCCTGGATAGAGATGACAGTGACCTGCACTAGGGGGGTGGCTGCGAAGATGGAGAAAAGAGGATGGATTTAATGTTTAGGAGACGGAATTGACAGGGTTGGTGATGCATTAGATACAGGACGCGAGGAAGAGGCATAGAGGAGGGTAACGGTGAACACTGACTGAGCACATGCTGTGTGCTGCTGTTCGCAACATTCCACAAGCATCATCTCACTGACACCTAACCACGCCCCCAAGGATGCAGGTGTATTGTGGCCCCATCTTACAGGTTGGAAACCTGAGGCTCAGAGGGGTTAATTAACTTGCTAATGGTCACACAGCTGGGAGTGAAGAGCTAAGCTCCAAACTCAGGGGACTGACTGCAGAGCCCAGGGCCTTAACCCATAGTCAGTGGTACCTTCCTTTTCTGGCTTTTGGAGGGAAGACGATGCTATTCATTGAGACAGAAAACTCAAGAAGGGGGAGTCGAGTCACGGACAAAGATGATTTCCCTTTACGATGTGTTGGTTTTGAGGCACTTTAAGCAAGTCAGATGTTCAGGTACAGAGAAAAGAGTCTAGAAAAGGCATCTTTGACTAATAAACCCAGGAAAGCATCACAGAAGAGGATGAGATATCAAAGTCCCTGGCCATGAAATGTGATAAGGAGGAGGGCGTTACAGGCAGAGAACATTCTATTGAACACAGCCTCCAGGGCACAAAATCTTTAACAAGGGTGCAAATCAGAACCACCTGGGAATGGAAGAAAGTACAGCCCTGAGCTCTAAATCAGAGCTTGGGGTGGAGCCCCAAGAGCCCCCTGTGAATACCCCTCTTCCCTGGCCGGTATCCTATAAAACCAACTTCTTACCTCACCAGGCCCCGCTGCCCCTCTCCTGCTGGTGCTGCCTTTTAGAAATGGGACCCAACTCCAGAGTCTAAAAATCCTCCAAAGCCTGTCCCATGATGTGCCCTCAGAGGCCTTTCCCCACATAAACAAACAGCTCACCCCCGCCCTGCAGGGGGAGGGGACTTGGGCACTGGGAACCCAGAGAGCATGCAGCAGGCCTTTGAAAGTAACTGAAGGCTTTGATGGCATTGCAGTGACACTTGTCTCCCGAAGGTGTCATGCACTTGAAAAGCGATACATCGCTCCTGCCTCCTGAAGGGAAATTTGTTCTGGACATGTTTAGCTATGCAGAGCTAGGCAAAGGACGGGCACAGACATGGCTTGAGAGCTTGAGCTCTGGGGCCAGACGGACTTGAGTTTGAATTCCTGCTGCGTCACCACTACCTGTGTGAGCTCAGGCAGGTTATAACTTGATTTCCCCATCTGCAAAATGGTTGCAATAAATAAACTTTCCTTAACATAAAAAAGATTGAATTAGATACTGTATGTTAACTGCTTGGCCTAGCGCCTGGTCCAGAAAAAGAGCTTAACAGTAATAATAACAACAACAACAATAATAATCTTTATCTGTGGCGTGGGAGATAAGGGTACACCTACAATCTAGGATTGGAGCACTCTGGTTTTTAATGCTGGCTCCACCTGTATTAGCCCGGGTTCTCTGGCAACAGCACCTGCACCCACGATCTGGCCCTTGCCTAACACCGGGCATATTTCTGTCACTTGAACACCCCACTGTCTCGGGGCCTTTTTCTTTGCTCTTCCTCCTGCCTGGTATGCTCACCCCTGAGAGAGTTAGGCAGTGGCCAGATCACAAGGGGCCTCGTGGTTCAGAGTAAGGAGTTTGG
The DNA here is from genome assembly GCF_902729225.1 of Pteropus medius. NCBI lineage: Eukaryota > Metazoa > Chordata > Mammalia > Chiroptera > Pteropodidae > Pteropus > Pteropus medius. The sequence goes on from NW_024350927.1 coordinate 997,401, forward strand.
AGTTCCTTCTGGTTTCAACAGCAAACTACATTACTCAGATATTGCCATATAATGCTGTATAACAAACCATCCAGTGGCTTAAAGTAATAACGAATTGTCCTCACTTACATGTCTGTGGAGTAGTAGTGAGGGGGACCTTAGTCTAGCCCGAGCTTGGCTGGGTGTGGCACCAACCATAGGTGGGGTCCAGGTTTGCTCCAATGTACACGCGCTCTTCCTGGTGGTGGCAATGGACTGCTCCAAGCGCGATCTTCCAAGGTGATGGCGGAAGTACAGGAGGGTAAGCGGAAACAGGTGACATCTCTAAAGGTCTGGTCTTGGAACCGGCACTTTCATTCCACTGGCCAAAGCAAGTTTCAAGTAATTCAGCAATGGTCATCGGCTGGGGGCGATGGCGAACCCCCAGAGAACGTTTGGCGACATCTGCAGATAGTTTCGGTTGTCGGGACTAGGGACCAGTGCTACCGGAGTCTAGTGGGCAGAGGCCAGGGATGCTGCCAAACATCCTCTCATGCACAGAGCAGCCCCAGCAGCAAAAAATTTACCTAGTCCGAAATGTCAAGGAGAAACCCTTCAATAGAGAGAAACCCGATCCTGTTTCTGGCCCCAGAATCCTGTTTCTGGCTGCTGTGCTGAAAGCGATCTGTGAGGGAGAAGCCAGCCATCATTTTGTCCTCCTCCTCTCCCTCCCCTCCCTCACATGTTCTCACCCTCTTCCCCCTCCTCCTACTCCACCTTTCTCCGGATGAGATTATAATCACACCTCTTCCGCACTGGCTCTAGTCCTGCCTGCCACACTCTGGGGATGCCAGGTTCGAGATGAGTTTGGTTGCCCCTCAGTACAAACACAGATAAGAACAAATGGGACAAGATAGTTTCTCCCCTTCCCAAGTCCCCAGAGTATGCCCTGGGTCCAGACAGGCACTACTGACGAAAGCTCGAAACTCTGGGGGTCATTCCACATGCTGTTCTCACCTGGGGGGGAGGGGGCAAGAATGAATGTTGGCGGGCACATCATTTGAAGCAGAACAAGCCAGTTTGGTGGGTCGGAGGCAAGGCCTTGGGAAGGGGCAGAGGCCTAAAGGGAAGAGCCACTCCCAGTGTCAGGTCCAGAGGGCCACAGATGCAGCTGAGACCCGAAGACGAGGGAGGCTGCTGGCTCAGAGCAGGAGCTGGTCTGAAGCGCAAGGCGCAGAAGGTAGGGATGACAAAGGTGACTGCTGTGGGGAGTTCTGGGTGCAGCTGTAGACAAGGTGGCCCTAAAAATGCAAAAGTCCTACCCAAGACCATGAGTGGAAGTCTCTGGGAGGGGGTCTCCGAAGTTCATATTTTGGACACACTCCCTGTCATGGCACTAGTATTTGAGAACCACCGATGGGGACTGGACTCACCCAGGCTGGTGACACCTCACCCTCCTCTTCCCAGGGCTCTCTCCCTGAGCCAGTCCCAGAGCCTATGCTATATGCCCTCCTGCATCGTCGCCCACCATCTCACCCTCCCCCAACGGTCCTTCGTGGGATAGGTGGGGAGTCTCTGGAGAGCCGGCAGCTCCATTTAAGTCAAAGGAAACTGCTGCCCACGGCTTCCCACCAGCCCGAGTCATTCTGCTGAGGATGGCTCATCTGTCTGATTTGGGAGCAGCAAACTCTCCCTCGCCAGAGGAGATCCTGCAATCGGTCTGTGCATCAGCCCAAAGAGAGGGCGATACATGAGGAAACAATGTTCCTTATTCTGACAGCCCCTCAGTCTTTCTGGGTGGTGGGACCTCACAGACACTATGGGAGGTTGCCCCTGACTTTGAGGCCTGGGACTGCTCCTCATCATAGCCAGGGCCGTTGGAAGGAGCCCCCGACCAGTGTCAGGTGTCTCCGCATCAAAGAAAATTTGCTCTGAACTTTTACCAGATAAAGGGTCATCTGCCTTGTCCCTATAACCAAGCTACTGTCCAGTTCTCCATATCAACCTTTGGTTCTAAGTCCTTACCCTTAATGGCCATATAGTTTTGGTTCCTCCAAAACTTGCTCTTGCCATCCCTTCCCTCTCTAAGCTCCAAACAACAGCCATCCTGGCTGGCGTAGAGGTGTTAATTGACAGATCAACATCCTGTGAATTAGTCCTGTTCAATGATTCAGATGGTCCACATGTCAGGCACAAGGCTGGGACCACCAAGTGTTTGGCTGCCACCTATGTGGGCATCAGAAATCCATGTGGCGTTCGAACTTCCCACCTGGTCTTTTCTGGTAATGCCAAGTGGGCACAAGCAGAGTCTTCTCTAGCCAGGTTTCACTTTCTAAGAAGACTGATGGCAGTTGCCTGCACTACCCAAAGGACCCTGGGTGACATCTCAGAAGTTGACACCTGCATCATCAGCATCATTGTCTTCACTGACACATTAGTTTTCTTATTGTTCCTGTAACAAATGACCACAAACTCAGTGGCTTAAAACAACACAAATTTATTCTCTTATAGTCCTGGAGGTCAGAAGTTTGAAATGAGTCTTACGGGGCTAAAACCAAGATGTTGGCAGGGGGGGTTCCTTCTGGAGGCTTCAGGGGAGAGTATGTTTTTTATCTTTTACAGCTTCCAGTGGCCACCTGCATTCTTGGCTTGGGCCCCTCCCTCCAGCTTCAAAGCCAGCAGCGTAGCGGCATCGTCTCTTTATGGCTCTGCTTCCCACAGCTTCCATTCTCGCATGGCCCCCTCTCTCTCACTTCCCTCTAATAGGGACTCCTGTGACCCCCTCAGGCCCCCTGGATAATCCAGGATAATACCCTCATGTCAAGATCCTTTACTTAATCACGTCTGCAGAGTCCCCTTCACCACGTAAGTAATATTTACAGGTTCTGGGGATCAGGACAAGGACATCTGTGGGGCCGTTATTCAGCCCTCCACAACAGGCACTATTTACTGAGTACTCACCACTGTACTCAGCCCGGTGCTGAGCACTTATAGACACATTGACTCACTGTGTTCCCCCAAAGACCGTGTGAGGTAGGGGGTAGCATTTCTCTTGCTTTACACAGAAGAAAGTGGATACTCAGAGAGGTTAGGTAACAAATTCAAGGAAGTGGGGAAGCTGGATTTTGACCCAGCTCTTTGTGATAACAGCACCGTGCTCCGAAACTGTATGATGCTGCCTCTTCAGATGCTCCTCTTCTCTCCAAAGCTGCAGACTTTCCGACTGTGGCATTTCCAGTCCTCTCCATGTCTGCTACCCGGCCCCCTTCCAGACTCCTGGGGAATGGAGCCCAATTCCCACCCACAATAGACAAGGAAGTCACCAAAGGAGACCCTACAGCCTTCTCGTATAAGTCTTGCTCTTTGCAAGATGTCCATCCACCCGGCCCGCTAAGCCACACCTCTGCTCCCGGGCCAGCCTTCTCACACCTGGAGGAAGGCAAGAGCATCTGCTCTCTCCCAAGTTTCCTTCAAGGAGAAAGAGGAGGCGGAACTGTGCAGACCAGCTCCTTTCAGCCAATGTGGATAGGCCGATCCCATTGGGTTTGTCTTATCTCTGGGACTGCGTTCACCTCACTCTCCTCTGCAGCATGGGCTGGCAAGCTATTTCTGTCTCTGGATCAGATACGGGACCATGATTTATTGATTGTAATAAACATTGCTTAACACGCACTTTAGCCATAAGACTCACTCACCATTTAAATAAATCCCAGCCCCGGGGCTGGTGGAGCCCTCTGTAATACAGAGTGCTAGGTTAGAAGGAAGTCGGGATTCTGAGCAGGGGAAGCCATGGGGGTGAGTGGATACACTCGTTTTCAGCCAGAGAATTAAGGCTCATCTGCGGCCAACACACATGTCCTTATTACCCTATTGGTAATTGCTTAAGAGGGTCTCGTCGAGGTGCTGCTGTGGGCAGAAGCTGCCAGAGCCCATTGCAAATCTTAATGTTCTTCTCAGCCCTAATCTGGCATCTCATGGCTTTTTTTTTTTTGGAAAGCCACAGTGTTTGTCTTATTTCTTTTCCTGTTCTGGGGAAATGCAGCTGCTTCTGAGATGAAACATCAGCTCTTTTTGTGCTAAAGGATTTCCAAATAGGTCAGACAGCCTTACACCAGGAGCAGGCTTTGACGGGTACCATCTGAGAGAAAACTAGAGGTGCGTTCTTGCAAAGAGGGTTTTTTCTTTGTGCAGATGATAAAGTAGAAAGCAGGACATATACGGCAGAGTTGGGGTACCTTTTTACATGCTCAGCCCTTAGCCTGATGCATTACACATAGTAGGTGCTCATTAAATAACGGTCATGCTACTGTAGCAATGGTGACAGTGTTAGCCATCAAGGTCATGAAGGGAGTGGTGAGAATGGAGACTGAGAGCTGACGCTGGTTTTGTTCACTGCTTTGTTCCCAGTGGCTATGAACACCTAGTCCATAACAGGGGCTCCATAAAGATGTGCTGAATGAATGAGTGGATGAGGTGATGTAGGGGGTGGGGTGGTAAGGGCAGGCATGGCATGAGTGGCGTGGAAAAGACATCAATGAAAATGATGTGACAAGAGTGAGGATGGGTATGACAGTAGTTGGAATGATCTTAATGGTGGAGTGTGACGGTGGCGTCAGTAGCACTAACGTCAAGTTGGCTTATTCAGGTTGCTAGGGATGTAGACATGCCGGGGGCTCCTCAGACAATGGGAAAGCATCCCAGCTACTGCTGCATCGGGCCTTGTGGAGAACAGGAGTTTTAATCAGGAGTCGATGCCTGACACACCTCTCTTGGTCCCCGCTCTTGAGCTGAGGCGTCCATCATCTCCTGGCTTCAGCTCTCAGGCTTCTCTCTCCACAATTTTGGACATGTCTGCTCCCCTCCATTCCTGGTCAGTCTC
>NW_024350927.1:1002391-1060896 GCF_902729225.1 Pteropus medius
GAATGGTTCAAAAGGAGGGACTGGTGATTTCAGTGAATCGCCACCCCAAAAGAGAGAATAAGTTGGTATTCCCAGTCTTTGCTCTGGGGTCTGACAGATCTGGTTCAATTCTGATGCCAGGCAAACTGCTTAACCTTCCTGACTCTGTTTCTGCGTCTGTGAAATGAGTATGACAATAATAGCACCCGTCTCAAAGGATGGCTGTGAGGGTCAATGAGGTCATGCGAGGGAGTGCTCATTGCGGTGCCTGGCATGCAGGGCTTGCTCAATATGGGCCTGTTAGTATTTACAGGTTGGGGCTGAGCTGCCACCCAGGGCCACCTCATGGGTTTCCCATCAGCCTGTCAGTGGTCTTTGTTTAGGCTTTGATCCTGGATCAAGTCAACCATGACTACATGTGGGACTTTGTGTTGCAAAGCTCACATATGTGGAACCACCCAGCCAGGTGAAGGATAGGCACCCCATAGGCAGGTGGTATTGGTGTGATAGAGGTGTCTGGTTCTGAGGGGCAGGGATAGAAAGGGGAGCTGTAGTTCGAGGTCTCACACTAGACTGATGACGATGGGGAAGAGGAAGAGGATGATAAAAATTTAAGTTAAATAATAATAAGATCTGGTGTTTACTGAGCCTGACTCTGTGCCAGCCATACATGCTAACTACTTTACTTGTATTAACTCACTGAACCCTCACATTAATGCAGAGGGGTGGGTGCTATTATGATAGCTATTTTCAAATGACGAAGCTGAGGTTTGGAGAGGTGAGCAAGAGTTCTCAGGAAGACATATAGGTGGGGAAGGAACTCTTTTGTAAAGCTCAAGTGAGCTCCTTCAGGCTCAGCCACCATGCCTTCTGTTTCCAAGTAGGGCAGCCCCTTCCAGAGGCTGAGCTGGAGGACAAGGAGCTCCGGGGGTTCCAGATCTCTTCACCTCCTCTTACTTCAGAGACTCTATGTGGCAAAATGGGGAAATTGATCAAGAGGAAATGGGATCACATCTATGTACGCACTTGGCGTCTACTGGATGCCCAATGAGAAACCCCTGCTGCTCTGCTGAAGGTACCCTGCCTATACCTCTCAGAGTATAGTTGGGGAAACCATGGTCCAGAGAAGGAAAGAATTTCCCTGAGGCCAGGGAGCAAGTTGGCTCGTCCCACGCCTTCTGACCACCAACCCAAATATGTTACACCTAACGTCATTTAACTCAACAGGCCTTGATTTCTCCCCTGGTGTGTCCAGAACTTCCCCAATTATTCTGAGGGAGGTGAAAGGAAGCACGGCCATGTTGCCGCTCTTGACACCTGAGGCTAGACACGCATAACGATGCTAAGAGACCGCACCGGGCAGCCTGGACACAAGTCTGATGTTGAGCAGGCCTGATTGTGCCACTGGTCACTAAGTCAGGACACAGGGGAGGGGTCTTGCAAACGTGGCAGTGGAGGGTCCTGGAGAGGTTCTCAGCTGGACTCTGCCTGCGGCTGCTGGCCAAGGAGAGGAGCTAGGTACAGATGCCTTGAGTACATCCCACCAGAACCTGAGAAGGAGGACAAGGAAAGAGAGATACAAGGGGCTGAGCAAATGTCAGCCTGAAGCCCAAGACCTCAGTCTGGGCCCAAGACCTCAGCCTGGGCCTCAGTAAGGAATCTCGGAGGAAGCGGAGTTCAGGAAGGGCTGGAATTGACCCGGAAAGCTTTCTGGGCTGTAAAGGATAAGTAGAGGTGGATGGAACAGAATTCCAATGTAGGTGTAACAGCTAGAGCAAAGTCAGAGGCAGGAGCGAGCCAAGTACTGGGGAGTGAAAGGCACTGAGAAAGCAAAGCAAGATAGAGAGAACGTGAAGGGAGTAGAAGGGGCTCGGTGCTGTCCAAGGTGCTGAAAACGGCCGTGAACAAAGTGACGAACGCCCCTGTCCGCGGAGCTCATCTTCTAGATGAGGCGGGGCAGTCTGAGTGAAGAAAGACCATACACAAATGAATAAATAATCCTCCAAGATCCTCCAAGAAGAGTGTGAAAAAGGGGTTGTAGAACAAGCCGAAGCCAGGTGAGAGACAGAAGGTCATCTCAGTCAGTTATCTCTTGCCTCTAGGGGGCAGGTACTGTGTTTACTACCACTGTTTTACAGATGAGGAAACTACAGCTCAGAAAGTTTAAATAATCATAATTTCTCATTGCCTCTTAAAGAATAATTCAAAGACAGGTGTCAGGGGCCTCCAGAGTCCAAGCTCTTATGACCCACCACCTTATCTGACCTTACACTGGGTTTTCCCAGAAACCTGAGACAAGAATTTGAGTGCATTGAGATATTTTGAAGTGGATCCTGAACACACGTGTAGGAGCATGGGGGAGTTAGAGAGGGAAAGGAAGAGAAGGAAGCCAACTAGAAAAGGTGTGCAGCAGGTTTCTGCTGTGGACAACCAGGAGTCTGAATTCGAACCCTGGACTTGCTGAGCTCTGCCACATCAGGCCTCGAGTTAAGGAAACTGAGTCCTGGAGAGGCCTGGAAGCAAAGCCAGCGCCTCGCTGACTTATCACCCACATTCTCTTCATAGTGTGAATGTCAGCTACCTAAATAGCTTCAGTTATTTGGCTAAATTAATCCTCGGAGGAACTGCATAAATATAACTGGGAAGGCGCACACACACGCACACAGAGGCGCATATATATTTAACACAAGTATGAGGGGGGCATCGCTGTGTGCTGATAAACAGCCCGATGACAAGCAATAGAAATATATAAATACAGAAAATTATAACCGGGGGCTGTGTGCAGAGTGCCAACAGCATGAGAGTCCATGAGCTACAGGGGGATCAGTGAAGGGTTTCAGGGGGGCCCATGCAGGAGAGAAAAGGCAAAGCTGCCTCTGGCATGTACCCCCACAGCCAAACATATCGATGCTCTGAACTGGCGAGCCATTTTCTTCACTGTGTGACTTTGGATAAGCCTCACCACCTTTCTGAGCCTTGATTTCCTCACCTGTTACATGGAAATAATAATACATTTGTACAGATGAAATAAAGGAGCATGCATAAAGCACCAAGCATCTGTCAAATAAATTGATGGAGTCAATGAGCAAATGCCAAAAGCGTGGCCCTTTCCAAATCGCTAAAAGGCTGGATTGCAGTAATGAGGCCCAAAGGCTTAGATGTACTTCCCACTGATCTTTCCAAACCCACTCTCAAGAATAAAATGGATCAATGGGTGTCATCCCAGAGGGTAAGGACTCTCCCCCAAAGAGGAACTCATAGCAGCTACAGCTACTGACTCTATTATCTGCTAGTCCTGGACTAACCAACTTAAATACATTGTCCCATTTAGTCCTTACAACGGTGGCAAGAGGACTTTGCTATGTTTACTCTCATTTTCAAGATGGGCCTTTCTAAGGCTCTGAGAGGTGATGTGACTTGTCCAAGGCCACACAGTTAGTGTTATGGGTGGGATTATATCTCTCAAAAATTCACATGCTAGAGTTCTAAACTCTAGTACCTCAGAATGTGACTTTATTTGAAAATGGGGTTCTTGCAGATGTAATTAATTAAGATGAGTTTCTATGCAGTAAGGCGGGTCCCTAATCCATCGTGACGTGACCTTATAAAAAGGAGAAATTTGGACACAGAGACAGATGCACACATGGGAGGACATCGTGTGAAGATAATGACTGTCGTTGGATTGATGCTTCTACAAGCCAAGGAACATTAAAGATGGCCAGCAACCACCACAAATGAGGAGAGAGCCTAGAACAGATTCTTCTACGGCTCCTCAGGAGGAACCCAAACCTTAATCTCAACTCCTCAACTCCAAAGCTGTGAGATGAAAAACATCTGCTGTCTAAGCCCCCTAGTTTGTGCTACTTCATTATGGATGCCCTGGAGCACTAATACAGCTTGGAAATGCAGAGCTAGGATTTGAACCCAGATCCCTCATGAATTCAGTGTCTCCCACTTCTCAGTGCTCAAGACATTGCTTTCACCCAGACCCAGCTTGCCAACTAAGGGGATTTGGAGAGAGGATTTACTGAGCAAATATTTGGAAGAGGCAAGACATAGAGAGAAGGGGTCTGAAGTAGGGAAGAGCTCTCTAAATATCAGTCCTAGCTTGCCCAGGCTTCCTAATGAGGGAGCGAAGATGATCCAGGCAGGTTCCAGAGGAGGGCAGAGCCTTTGCTGGCAGGGGAGAAGGAGGGCCTGTGCTGGCTGAGAAAAGCCCATCATACCCACAGAGTTCTAAATCCCTTAAAATCTCCCAGTGGCAGGGGGTCAGCTGCGAGAGGAAGGGCCAGCCATGCCTGCCACAATTCTATGGCCTTAGCAGCTGCCAGAGCTGAGCTGGGCTGGGCTGGGTGCAAGAGTAGAGAGGGATGGGATGGATGGATAGGGACTAGGAGCTGTGTTGCCCAGGCGTTGCCATGGTAACCATGATCGTCCAAGTGCAAGCCAAAGGCACCGAGGTCTGAAAGGATTTGGTGAGGACAAGGGTGTGTGTGTAGGGGGCTGGGACAGGGAAGGCCAGCATCCTCCAAGAGTCATATATATGCCAGACATCATGCCAGGCTCTCTCCTTAAATTCTTGTTTAAAACCCCACAACAGCCCTTCGAACGGGATATTTTTATCTCTCTTTTACAGATGAGGAAACTGAGCCCAAGAGAAGGGAAGAGCTTTGAGTCAGGCCACACAGCTGGTGAGAGAAAGAGCCAGAATTGGAACTTGAGTTCTCTGTCTCCAGAGTCCCTGCTTTTTCTTTCCACTCCACAGGCCCCCTCCGGGACTCTGTGAGGGTATACATTGAGGTCCAAGGAAAGCTTTCAGCTTGGCTGTGGGGTGATAGGGACCCGGGAGTCAGAAAGCCCTTTTTGAATTTTGGAGTAAACCCAAATTTTACTTAATGGTAAAACTTCCTTGGCTCCCAAGGCTGCTCACCGATACCCCGGACTGCCTCCATCAGCCAACGTAGTCAGATGGGTGAGGATAAAACTCTGGTCTAAACGAAGCTCTCAACATTTTATATAGGTCAAGCTAGGGCTACGCTGTGTGTGCCAGGGTCAACCAGGCAGTTACTGGGGAATGTGTGTGGCTAGAGTCAGACCCACACTGGCCAACTCCGCTTTCTGCTGAAGGTAGAGACCGAACGCAGCAAAGGAGGAGGCTGGAGGCTGGAGGCTGGAGGCTGTGGTCTTGTTGTCTATGATGGATCCTGATGCACAGATGAGGAAAGTGAGGCACAGTCAACTTGTCCAGTGCTGCAGTGACCACAGCCTCGTCATACAGTGAGGGGAGGGGGTGTGAATTCAACAAGTCCTTTCCAGCTCTGATGTTCTATCAGCAATAACCATGTAGCTGAAGTGGACATAAAGGCTTAGAATCACTCTTGTGGCTTCCAAAAGGTGAATTAGGACCCGTGGATAGAAGTCGCAGAATTGTCAATTTGGTTTCTGTCGAAAGAAAACCATGTGAGAGTCAGGTTTCTCAGGAATGGACTTGCTCTTCAAGGTGGTGAGTTCCCTGTCTTTGGAGGCATTTAAGGGAGGCTGGAAAGGATATACCCTGCTAGGTATTTCCAACTCTGTGCCCAACCAGTTAGATGCCTTATTCTCTGATGATAGATTTTCTTCTCAAATATGATGAGATCTGCACCCAGGGGCAGGGAGAAGTCAACGGACTAACAGAGTCCTGACCAATGTTCATTTGTAGCCCCTTCCCTAACCCCTTGTGGCTCCTATGCCCAGTCAGATGGGAGAGGTGGCTTGTGGCTCCCTCAGAGAAGCACATGATCACGTCACGTAGACCTTCAGTTCTAAGCTCTAGGAGGCCAAATACACTGGACCTGTTTATGGTACCTGTTTGGAGCAGATGAAGATCTTCCCAAAAAACATCATGTCTTTTATTATGAAAATAATCCAATAATTAACACATGAGTTGTTTTAATTTAATTCACACCACACGAAGACCACACACACCAACCAATCCTGAAAGAGGATAAGAGGAATTTTACATCCTGAAGAGACAGGTAACCTTGATGCTCATGAGGCTCCAACAATGATGGTGAGCATCTGTAGAGAAGAACGGATTCCTGGGGAAGTGCATGGTCTAAGCTGGTCAGGAAACGTCCAGCGGAGCTGATTTCAGAACAGCGTCTGGGCAGGATGTGCCCAGCATCAGGAGCATGGAGACACCAATGGTAATAAAAAAGAAGAAAAGTTAAGTCAGACCCACTCTTTCTCAGAGCCTTTCTTCCCATATCCCATCCCATATGTGATGATTCTCATCCTCCCTGAGGCCAAGGGGACCTCTAATACCTAGCCGAGGGGACCCCACCCTCCACCTTTGTGCCCACTACTGAATGCTCACATGTTTGCTGCACTAACATCTTGGTAATAACCTTCTACTCTACAAGACCACAAACCCCTTAAAAGCAGGTGCTCCATGCGAATTTTTGATTGTGAGTCCAACTCCAGTCCCAGCAAACCTAGGTACTCAACAGATGCATGAGATGATGGTAATGATGGGATGTTGGGAGTTGGGCAGGGACACTGACCTGGGAGCTGACTCCAAAAGGCCACCTCTGCCCCTCACCGGCTCTGTTCTCCTGGGCTAGTTACAAATGCTCTGAGGCAGCACTTACCTCATATGGTTATCGATCATAATATTTACCAGGTGCTGTTAATGAAGATTGTGCACAAGCATGATTTTTTTGTTCCTTGCGATAAGCTAAAGGCAGGTATTAGTATTATCCCCATTTCATCAATGAAATAGTGAGTGTCAGTCTCCTGGCCAAGGTCATGAGGCAGAGTAGAGGGGCTGGGATTCAGATTTGGGCACTCGGGGTCTGTGTTCCTAAGCCCCGTGACCCCAAAATCTATGAGGATAACATGAGGCCACGCACTGGAATCAATTCCAGAGTGTCTGGTCTTAGCCTTTCTTCCTGTTCCTTTTTGCCTTCACCTTTGACATCGTTGAAGTCTCATCCTTTTCCTTATTATCATTAGCATCACTATAATTAATTAACGTGCCCTCTAACCTGATGGGGAAGAAGAGACTGACCACCCCTTTCATCTATTGTTGAATTGTCACAGAGTTCAAGCATCTGGTACAGTGCATGGCTCACAGTCAGTGCTAGTACATTTTCACTGACTGAATGAATGAATGAATAAATGAACTAATAAATGAATGAGAGAATGACTCATGGTCCTCATAGGGGAGCCTAGAATGTTTACTGGGAGACAGGGAGCTCAGAGCAACTCAGAGCTTTCTTCCCACCTCTGCAGACCTCAAGGGACATGCCCCTTAGGAACCCCCAACCTCTCTGTTCTTTTGGGGGAGTCATGTCTGCTCTCTGAGCCACACTGTCTTCACCTGTAAATGGGCTCCTAGTTCATACCTACTTCATGTGGTTACCGTAATAATGTTTACCATGTACTTTCAACAAATACTGTGCACAAGTGTGATCTCTTTATTCCTGGGCAAAATGGAATGGCCAGAACTTCTCTGCCTTGTTCTTCTCACTGGGGCAACCACCAAAATCCAGGGCCCTCCGGGCGAAGCCCCAACTGCCAGCTGGCTCGAAGACAGAAACACCACCTCCAGGTCCAAATGCTCTCGTCATCAAAGAGCAGAACAAATCCCACAGGGGTATTGATTGAAGCCATTACGGATTCGTGGAGACAACATGAGGCTGGGAATAGGAGTCAGCTGCCGTTGTCTCTTTCGATAAGGTAATAATAATGCGCGCCTTCGCTTTATGAAGTAGAATTTGTTACGGCCGGTGAGCCGTAAAAATTGCCTGGTAGAGAAAAAAAAAAGAAAGGAGAAAAACTATAAATAAATTTGTAATTTTAACAGGGATCACCATGTAACTGAGAGGGGAAGACGGCTAATGGCAGAGGCAAAGGCCAGATCAGCCCCCACGGTCTCGGCTCCAAGGTAAAGCTGAGATGCTGACACGGAATCATTCCTGGGAGACCCCGGAAGGAAAAGTCAGGAGACACAAAGCCCGGGGAGCGGACACAAGGAGAAGGGGGAGAGAATTCATTCGGTACGATTGGCACAAGAAGGGGGGCACAGCGGGAGCTGCCCCCACTGACCATCGGTGGGGCGCCATGATGGATTTTAAACAAGAGAATGATGCGATCAGCTTTCTGCTCGAGGAAGCTCATGCTGGCTGTAATATGCAAAACAGATCGGAAGGGGCGAAAGTGAGGATGGAGAGGTGCCACTGCCAGGACTTAGGTCTGAACAGGTGGTGGCCTGAATTAACAGAGTAAGAAGAGGTAGAAGGGAGATTGTCCAGAGGTGTTAAGAGTGGAGGATATAGAGGCTGGTAATGAATGTGCGATGCTGTCGACAGAGTCAGGCATGATGGCCAAGGTTTCTGGCCTCTGTATTCTACGCAGGTGATGGAACCCTCACTAAGATGGGGGGATGTTTAGCTCGGTCTTTGCCAGATGACACCTGAGAGGACTACAGCCATCCCAATGGACATGTCCAGGGGACTGCTAGTGAGGAGAGAGATCCGAGTTGGAGTAGAGATTGTAAAGTTCCCCAGAGAAAAAGGATCATCGAAGCTCCTGGTGGGATTGGGGGTGGGGTGAGAGAGCCCAGAAAGAGCAAACGGGGGAAGAAGAGAGGCGGTCTGAGACCAGAGCGGAGGGAATTTTGATGTTTAAGGAGCCGGCAGAGGAAAGGGGCTGATGGAGGAAGAATGAGGAGGAGGCCAGAGAGATAGAGAGGCCATGGTGCCCTTAGAGCTGAGGCTTGCTCTGGCCTGGCCCCCTTATGACCAGAGGTGGGTGTCTGCAAAATACTTGCCAGGCCATGGCTGCTGTCAGTGGACAGCAGAGGAGCTATTCTTCCATACTGAAAAGGTCATCGGCATCTTGAAAAACAGAACCCCAAACCCTAGCCCCCTCAGTTTTATGAGATGTTGGAAGAAACGGGGTCATTGGAGGTTTGACTCAAGGCTCTTCCACTTGGTGGCTCAAGATCTTGGATCGGTAGGTTGACATTTTGGAGCCTCGGCTTTCTCTTCTGTAAAATAGGAGACTAAAACTCTGCCTTTCAAGACACTTATGGGGTCCGAGATGGGCTAAAGGAACGTGCCTCGTGTATTGAAGATGCTCAACAAATCAATCTGGTTTCATCAACACACTGAGCCACCTGACCCAGGGCAACGTGATCCTAAAAGCAGCCTACGGATAAGTCATCTGTACAATAGGCAGAGTGTGAAGGGTGCTAAGGAGAGAGGGGGATACTGGGGCACAGTCTGAGTAGTCACGAGAGCTCCCCAGGAGCAGTGAGTTTGCAGTCATGGTGGAGAGTAGCTCAAGAGGCCAGGAGGTGAACGTTCACGTGAGCCCGAGGTCTCTGGGAGGCAGACGGATGAGCAGACAGGAGGATGATCCGACTGGGCCAAGAAGTTAGTTCTCAGAGAATGTGATGACCAGCTGAAGGGAGCGTGCACACCCAGACAGCCTCTATCACCCAAGATCTCGAGTCCATCTGGGAGTGAGATACGGAATTTCTGTCTCCAGGGAACTCACTCCCGTAGGAAGGCTGCATTTTTTTTCATTCCTTGTCTATACTTTGGATTTATAAAATTTCGCTTCTTCCTCCCCTCCCATAGCCCACATTGCCTATACACAAACATCCCAATACACAGAGGTAAAATGGAGAACCTAAGTTCCTAAGCTTCAGAATCTAAACTTGGAAGAGGAGGGAGGGCCGGGGCTGGGAGGAAGCAGACTTCGATGAAGCTAGACCATGCCGGCCCGTTCTCTGGTCATGATCAATATGTTCTCCAAAGTGCCTTTTAAATTACTGTCGGAGGCAATGTGCCATATTTATGTATATACATGCTTAGAGGTGACATGAGGGAGAAATGCAATTTCTATTATGAAATCATAATGTACATTTATCTTCAGGAATAACACGTCGAAATGTTGAAGTCAGAAAAGTTGAAAAGCAATCTGTCTATAAATAAAGACCACAGACATTCTGACATTTTACAGTGTGGGGAATTGCAGTGAGAAATTCTTCTTTGGACACCTCACCCAAGGGATCGTGTTCAAACTCCAACTTCCTGGAAGACGGCATTTGGAGGACCAGGAGCCTCTTTGCTGGTGTGCAAAGCCCGAGAAGTAGGCTTTGCTTCTCTGTCTGAGATGAGGATGGAATCGAGCTGGGGCCAGGAGGGTGCGTGCCAGTTCATGATAAATTCAGTTCTTACGCTAGCAGGGGTGTTTTGGGAGGACACTGAGAGTAAGGAGTATGTAGATTCCAGGTTATTGTGGATCACGTGTCCTCCCTTCTTGCAGGGCATATCCAAGTGGTATGAAAATCCAGGCAAATGCAGAAGTAGACTTGGGACTCTCAGAGATGCCCACCCCTTGCTATGTCATGTTACACTGGCTCCATGACCTCTAGATTGCACCCTCGGCCAGTCCAGAGGTCTGCAGAGTCCAGAGGTCACCATGGTCTTGACTTTCTAGACTTATGACCAGGCAGCATCTTCTGCAAGAGCAACAGGCAAATTTAAATGCTGAGATGACGAGTGTTGTTGGAGGTGGAGGTACTGGCGACAGAGAAAAGATTCTGTCATCCTTGTTTCTGACCCCAAATACGGCGGGACAGGAATGCTGCTTATGCTGATTTTCCTGTCATTCATTCAGTCATTTATTCATTCATCTGCTTACTCACTCATTCACTTTGCAACCATGTCGGAGCACCTTCCAAGTGCTGCACGGTGCTGGGGACGCAAAATGAACATGATGCACTCCCTGACCTCGGGGACCTCACAGTACTCCAGACAGACATGTAATTGGCAATTATAGGGAAGGGAGAGATGATGAAGGTGCTATGGGGCCCCAAAGGGGCATGGGGCACGTCTGACCCAGCCCAGGAAATCAGACAAGGCTTCCTGAAGAACTGTCTGGAAGGATGAGTAGAAAATAGCCCAGTATAGCCAACAGGCATAAGGGTTTGCTGCTAATAATATAGCTACTATTAGAGGCACTCAGACACTGCTGTGATCAGACCCACGCCTTGCCCCTAAAGAGCCCTGCAGGTTGTGAGGAGTCACTTCCCCAATTTGACCTGTCTGGGAGAGGGAGTGAACAATGGCAGCTGCCTTGTTGGATCCGGCAAAGATTACGTGAGTCCATTCGTGGGAGACACGTAGTAACCACTTAATAAACAGTAGCTGCTGTCATTGTTGTTACTTACATTGTTATTACTCTTCCTGTTCTTAAAAAAAAAATCAGCCACCTGCCCGTGAAGACTCTCGTTTCCAGAATCCGGAAGTCATTTCCCTCCCCAGGGATGGAAAGAAGCAGCCAAGATTGGAAGTGAGGCTGGGGCAGAAGGAAAACCAGGGCTGGGGACTCGAGATGAATATGATACATTCCCTGCCCTTGGGGCAGTGCGAGCACCACTCACAATGGCAGCAGCAAACCCTTATGCCTGTTGGCTATACGCCAGGCACAGGTGCAAAGCCTCACATTTGTTGGCTCATTTAGCCCTTCCAACAGCCCTGCGAGTAGGAAGTGTCATCCCATCTCACAGAGTATGAGACCAAGGCTTCTGGAAGCATGCCCTGTCTCTCTCTCTCTCTCTGTCTCTCTGTTTCTCTGTCTCTCTCTCTCTCTCTCTGTCTCTTTGGCTCTCTCTCTCACACACACACACACACACACACACACACACACACACACACTCTTAGGCTTGCACCTTTCCTGCCCCCAGAGTGTTACTGACCAGTATATGGGGACAGCGCTTTGGGTTTCTTTGCATTTGTTTTGTGTTTTAGCAGGTGGGGGGTGAATTTAGGAGCAAGTTCTCTGCCTCGGAGACCCCCTATGTCAGGAAAGTCATTCCCTGGGAGGCTCAATGACTCAAAACAGGCCCTTCCTAAATTCTTAGCCCTGGGCAGGAGATGGAGATGAGCAGGCCGTGGTCCCTTCCCCCTGTCCTGGGTGTGCCATGACAGGGAGGGTTCCTGCAGACCTCACTTCCTGGAGCTGGGTGGTGGGTTTGGGAAGGGGTGTGGGGGAGGCGAGTTCTTGCCCACTAAGGACAGACCCTTCCTTAGGGCTGTGGGCTGGGATCACAGTGAGGCTTCCCCATGCGATGAGGCTGAGACAGGACTTAGTACAGAATCTGGGTTCCAGATGGGACCACCAGGGGGCCCAGGGGGAGGCCAGTGCAGTGTTATCTTGAATGGAGAAAGGCAGAGTCGGTTCTGACAGCCGGGAGGACAATAGTCCCCTAAACCTGGAGAGAAAGAGCAAAGGAGATTGTTGGTACCGTGGAAAGATGGAGAGTCGATGATGTGCAGTACCCACCCAGGGTCCCACGGCTGTGTCTACCTCCTTAGCCTGGGCGTTCCTTCTGGTGTGTGCGGGGCAGGGTCAGTCTGGGCCCCATCTCTTCTGGGGACTGGGGCTCACAAAAGTCGCAGCATGGAGAGGGCAGCGGGTCTGAGCTCTGCCTAGGAGATCCTACTCTCCTTGACCTCAGTTTCTGTGTCTGCGCATTAGGGATCCTGACCCAGGAAACCTTGAGACAGTTGGTGGCTCCGGTGAGGGGCCGGGTGTGAATGAACTCGGTGCTGTCTTTGTTGCCATCATCATAAACATCACTGCTCTTCAATGTCTCCACGTCCCAGTCACTCTACCAGCTTTAACCGTCCGTCCGCAAGGCTCCCTGAGCTCGGTGCCTTCGAGTGGGGCCTGCTGGGGGCTGGGAGCCCCTATATTTCCCACCTGCCACGGGAGCTTAGCCTCTTCTTCCTTATTTCGTAGGGGCTGTTACTGTTTTTACCGCATAGGGTTTTTTCTATTCTCCTCTTTAATTTTTTTATGGGGATTACTTTACGATCAGAAATTTTGTTTGTTTGCGGCAGCAGCCAGGCCTGGCGTTTACGAGGGCTTTCAGGGAGGTTTATGAGGCTGCGGCCCAGGGCCGTGGGAGGCGGGGTAGGTGGAGCTGGAGCAGCTGTGCGGAGCTTTCCTCTCCCCTTTCTTGGGTCCTGGGCTGTTCCTGGGGTTAGGGACCCCTCTTAACTGACCTGGGAAGAGAAGACCAAGAGAGATGTGGGTCCCCGACTTTCACACACAGTCTCATTCGTTTCCTCCCTCCCTCTGGGACAGTTTCTTTGTCTGTAGAGTGGGTGTGTTTGGGGTGCCTGTCTCGAAGGTGATCGTGAGGAGACGCCCTCAGCACAGAACTGGCAGACAGAACAGGGATTTGATCGGAGTCCCTCTGCCCCTGCCCTCTCTCTGGGAAAGGCGAGTGGGCAACCAGCCTCCCTTTGCACTGAAACTTCTTGTGATTTTGTAACAATAGCAACCAACGTTTTCTGAATATTTGCCCAGAGCTGGACACTATGCTAAGTCCTGCCTGTCTGTCCAATAACCTCGTGAGGTGAGTACTATTTCATCCCCACTTGCAGATGAGGAAACTGAGGCTCGGAGAGGTCTGGCACTTACCCAAGGTCGCCCTGTCAGAGGTGAGGTAGGGATCAGCACCTGAGAAGTGTGAATCTAGATACCGCATCCTCTGATTTGAATCCCGTCTAGGAATCGTGACAGGATTGAGGAAGAGGAGTCGGGCATCCTGGCTGGAGAGGGGAGTTTCGTCCCGGTTTACAGCAGGGCGCTCCTGGTCCCCAGGACACCCAGTCCTCTCCCCAAAGATGCCTTTCCAGAAAACAGAGGGCACTGGTGCCCAAGGCTTTGCACACTTAGATCTGAGGCCGGACCTCATAGGATGACTCTACTTAAAGGAGGGCGCCCCAGCCATGGTGGATGTTTGTCCTATTTTGACTAAAGGCAACACACCAGCCATGGGATGATGCAAAGCCAGAAGGAAGGGCTCCCAAATGAACTGAGCAGCAGAAGAAACATAAAACGAAGCTGCTTCTAAATGTCGTCTTCCTCTGAGAATTTTCTAAGGGAAGGACTGATTTCTGGGGGTGGGGGAGCATGTGAAGGCAGGGGTCTGGAAAAGATGCCCTAACAGGCTTTTCTGCCTGGGCAAAGAACAGAAACGCCCCGCCACCAAACAACGGTGAGACAACAGTGTTTCAGCCTCCGGGGCCTCCTCTTCCCCGCCCACCCTGTGGCCCCTCACTCCCCTCCTAGCCTCCTGAACCCAAGAACAGCTATTTAACAGGTGGTGATGCCGCGCTGATCAGGCAGAGTCTTGTCTGCCAGCAGGACGGCTCCGGGAGCAGGATGCAGCAATGCGGCTGTGCATCCTGCTAAGAGATATTTAATAAATATGCAAATCGCTGCCTCTACCTCGGGCAGGTAAGGAGCAGGGGAGAGGCTGGAGTTAAGTATTAAATCTCTGCACAGCATGGAACGCTCAGCACTGAGGCAGGGACTAGAGCTAAACTTCCTGGGAAGACTTCCGCCTGGTATGTTAGAGCCACTGCTTGGAGGACGGAAGAGAGCGGGAGAGGCAGGGGACTTAAGGATGGGATCTGGAAAGAGGACCACAAAGAGCTATTCTACTTAAGGAGGTGGAGTGTGATGTTGGGAGATGGAAAAACAATTTATTCAGCCAGGCAAACAATGCCCTTCCAGCCAGCCGCCCATACCATGTAGATTCTTCCAGTTGTTCACCATCCACCCATATCCACTTACTCACCCTCCAAACCATCAGTCCACCCATTTAACCCTGCATCCATCCATCCACTCACCCGTTTACTGACCTGCTCACTCCCTACATCCGAACACCCAACCACCCATCATTATTCTGTCTATCCACCTGTCCATGTATCCACTCACCTACTAAACCATCATCCACCGAGTGTCTATTATAAGTTTATCTACCTTCGTACCTTTCCATCAACCATTCATTCACCCATCTATTCATTCATCCATCCATCTATCCACCCATCTATCCATCCGTCCATGTTCTATTTCCTATATGCAAGACCTTATTCTAGGCAGTGAAAATGCAGGAAAAATTGGACAAGTTCCCTTCCCTTGAGGCTTCTTCAGTACATTCATGGAGATTAAATGTGCAAAATGAAATGTGATCGGGGCACACAATGCCTCCTGCTGTATGTGACTTAGGGGAAGATTCCATTTGAGATCTTTTTTCTTCTGGGAAAATCGAGAAACTTAGATGAGGAAGCATTCAACTGGAATGATGTGGATTGGTTACCGTGCTGCTCCCAGTCCAAAGTTAGCTCAGTTTATAGCACATATTTTTCTTGAATACAGGAGATAGACAGATGAGCCAGTCATGATTTCTGCCCTTAAGATGTTCCTGATCTAGTTGGGGAGAGAGATACAGAAAAAATAAATTAAATGCAGTAATGGAGGACAAGAAGGCTTGGCCCTGGGGGCCAACATGGGAGAGTGTGAGCATCCTGGATGGCTGGGGATAAGTGTGAGGAGAATAAGGCTGTTTTTTTCCAGTGAAGCTTTGACCCACGTGAGATATATACACCTCACCTGGCACTGAAGTCACAGCTTACAGGTGTCTGTCTCTTCATTCCGGAATCCAGGCCTGGCTAAATCTTGGACTGATCATGAGCTGCTGAAGTGTGAGAGGCTGTCTGCCTTTCTCGGGCACTGCCTAAGATAATCGCTTTGTTCATTGACTTTGCAAGTTAGCCGTAGCCCGCAGAGAGGCTTGGCAAAAGGACTGGTTTTAGAGTCCAGCAGACTTTCATTCCAGTTCAGGCTCTGCTCTTTACCAAAGGTGAGACCCGAAAGCCTCTCTTTCCTCCTCTTCTAAATGAGGGGAGCGATGCCTTTCCTGAGAGTGGTGGGACTGTACAATGAAATGACCTCATGTGAGGAAAACAGAAAAAAAGTCGGCTCCCAGGCAGTGCTGGTGGGTGGCTGGGCTCACTGGGGCAGGGGCTGGGTCTGTTGCTGATCTGTAGACCATCTACACCCTTCCCCTCTGCCAGCCCCTTCCTGATGGAGCCTCAGGGGGCTCAATTCATTCACTATTTGACTCATTAATTCACATACCAAATGCCAGTATGGACAATCTTCACTGCCTGGTGACCGGTAAGAAATCTCCTTCTATCCCCTCACCGAGTGCATAAGGCACTAACATTTCCTGCAAGTACCCTCCCTCCCTGAAGCACTCCTCCCTCCTCCCTTGCAAGCTGGAATAGAATTATGTTTTTTGCCATCATCTGCTATAGATTGTGTCTCCCAGGGAACCATGGGTAATCTCAGATGCAAATGTCCTATGCAAATCCAGCTGCTGGTTAAAATTAGGAGGAAGCCCAAGGCAGATTTGGGTTTGTTTTGGGGCTGTAACCGGAATCTCCACAGAGCCATGATTTAAATGTGCAAGTGACACTAGCAGCTTGCGAGATGGAGCTCCCAGCCCAGTCTTTCAGATCCAGAGGTTTTTTCAGTGTGCGTGCATGTGCATGTGCGTATGTGTGTGTGTGTGTGTGTGTGTTGGTAAAGCAAGTGTGGGCCACTTACCCGGAAGATTTGGAGCAGTTTTTCAGGCTTTTATTCCCACTCAGTGGTTCTCAACCAGGGGCTCTTTTGTCCCCCAGGGGACATCTGGCAATGTCTGGAGACATTTTGGTTGTCACAACTCAGTGGGTGCTACTGGCAGCTGGTGGGTATACAGCCGGATGCTGCTAAACCTCCTGTGATGCACAGGATGGCTCCCACAGCAAAATGTCAGTAGTGCCGAGGCTGAGGAATCTTGCCCAAACCTCTTCTAAGCCCACGGGAATCACGGGAGGAAGGGGAGGTAGAAGAGGGGTTATTAGTCAGTTCTTTCCTTTACCGTGGAAGGAGGGTGCGTCGAGCCCACCACACCGCTATGCTCACCGCCTGTTATCACCGCCTCACTCCCGTTTTGCTTTCTTCGATTTTCTCCCTTCTCCCCCCCACTTCTGCTCCCCCGCCCCCTGCCCCCGCCCCTGCACCGCCTCCACTCTAAAACGTCTAATATATGTTCTGAGAAATGGATGCTTCCTGTAAAATATACGGTGTTGTTTATCACGCGAATGTGCTTTAATTTACATAAATTGTATTGGGCTATCAGTCTCATTCTGTTGCTTAATTTTTTTTTTTTCACTTAATGCCGTGTGTTTAAGATCTACCTGCTCGGTTGTGTCTTAATCTCATTTGGTGCTTCTGACTACTACAGGAGTTTCCAGAGAGAAACCTGTTCCACAAATCAATCGTGTACACCCGGACTGCCCCTGGCCCCTATGGGATGGTTTCCCCGGGGTTTTCCAGGAGTGGGGCAGCAGGGTCGTAGGTGCGTGATACTTCGCTTCCCTAAATTCTGCCAGGTTTCTTCCAGAACATGGAACTCCCCACGTTATTGTCAGCACATATCACTATACAATTTTCTAATGTTTTCCAACCCGATCGACATGAAGTGGTATGATATTGTTGTTTTAATTTGGAAGGAAAGTGGAGTTTCTAAGGATCTAAGAACAAGAAGTCACCTTAACAATGAGTGAGTCCCGGGGACCTATTTTCCACCGATATACACCTGAAGCAGTTGAGAGAGCTCTAGGTGCACAAAATCAGTAAGCCATTCATTCCTCAAGTAAATATTTATTGGGGATCTTCTCTGAGCCAGCATCCATGCTGCTCATTTAGGACAGAAAGGTCACCAAGGTAGCTATGTTCCCTTTCCTCGTGGGGCCGGGGATGAGCAGGGAGAGAGTGAGCCAGCACAGAAATGATGTGGGAGCAGGGGACAGGCAGTCAGAGAGAATTCTCCTAAGGAAGGGGCATTTGGGGGGAGACAGGGATGGCAGGAATTACCCAGGCAGTGGGGGAGTAAGTTCCCAAGTTCTCAGAGCCTCGGTTCTCCCATCTATCGATGAGATGGCACATATGGGCCTGGCACTTCGTAAATATGAGATAAACATCGTGGCCAGATAACCATCGTGTTAGGTGCTGAACTAGGAAGCTGGGGAAATTACAAGCCCTGCCCTAGGCAGGTGATGGGCACAATCAGGACCTTCCATTCCTTCAAGCTGTGCACGGGCGAGAATACTATGGGGTGATGGGGCAGGAAAGACGGGGACGGATGGGAAGTTGGGGGTTTAAGTGCAACTGAGATGGGATCAGAGAGATCAAAGGCAGCCAGATAACTGAGAGCAGACTGGAGGAAACCAAGCCTGGAGGCCACCTCAGAGGCAGCGGCAGTGGGATTGGGAAGCAGAGAAGGCTCCTCCTCTCTCATCTAAGAGCCTCCTTCCTGGCAGTTTGGGGGCTGGGTTACAAATGCCAGGCTTGCTGGTTGAGGAGCGAAGGCTCAGGAGGACTTCTCCCCCATCCGTGGTTTCCAGGTTCACGTGAGTCCTCTTTCCCCCACTTACCCTGGGGCTTCCCGAGGATGAGGGCTACGACTTCCTCCTCAGCCTGCAGCTTCCTGAGGTCAGGAGCGCCCCGGCGCTCTGGCCAAGTGTCCGCACTTGGGGCGATGTCCCCATCCAAGCAGCCTTATAGGAAGGGACCGAGGGAGGCCAACTCCTGCGTCCTCTCCACTCCCATTTGCACACATATACCTGTATCCCATAAGTAGCTGTGAACACAAAAGCTCAGCAAGTCCCCTTCTCGATCCTTTTCCTGGGTACAAAGCTGCTCTCGGAGGCCTCAGGGTGCACAGAACATGCTCTTCTCCTCCCCATTTTGAGAGGGAACCTCCAATGACTCTGGGAGATCAAATCCCTTTCACAGCCCCCCATGGGGCACCTCCTCCTGGGGGCTGCGCACCTCTCCCATCCCACCACCTCTCCTGGTGGGGACCACGCCCACCTCAGAGCAGCCCAGGCCTCCTCCCCTTAGGGCCTCCCTCCTCTGCCAGAAGCTGTCTCGTCCGCACTCCATCCGCATACTTATCAATCCGGGGGGCCTGAGGCCATTAGACTTCAAAGACTATATAAAATGTGTTTAGTTATTGTGTGTTTCTTTTTAATATCGGCAAGCTGTATTTTCAGGGAGAGAGGGCCAGAGCTACAGAGAGAAATAAAGAAAGAAAGAAAGAAAAAAAAAACACCCAGGAAAAAGATTGTGGCTGTGAGGGGGGAAGGGAGGGGGAGCTTCCTGCTGAGAAGGGCTGAGAGCTTGTTTTGAAGCAAACCTGCATGCACCCTGGGCCAGGGTGTGTGTGGGGGGGTGGGGGCGTGTAGGTGGACCCCTCTATATTACCAGGATAAAAGAGAGAGGAAAGAATGGAAATTTCAAGCCTGTGCACTTGAAGCCAAAATCCACCTCCAGCCTCCTTACAGGCCCAGCAGTGAGAGTCTCAGCCCTGGAATCAGACAGCCCGGCATGGGTCTTCAGATTTCTAATCTTTGACTTCCTCATCCGGAAAATGGGGTAACAGTCATGCCCAGCCCCAGGGTCATTTGGAGAATTCAATGAGATGATGGCTGGAAAAAATTTGGTGAGCAATAGGTTGTTTTTGGAGAATGAAGACTGAGTTTGGGCTTCCGAGCCTCTCTGGGATTCTCCAGGGCAGGGATGGACAACCCAGCCAGAGATGTCAGGCCCTGAAATGTCTCCAGGATGGGTCACAGGTGAAGGGGCTTGGAGGCAGGGCCTTGTGGCTTTGCATCAGCTGACTCCCAGATTGCTGCTGAGTGTGCATTCAGTGTTGCCACAATTCAACACCATCTTGACAAGAGCCGGCCATGGAAGAGGCTGCCTGGATGTCTAACTACAGGCTGTGCATTAGCGACAGGATGCTTAGAGACAGACTGTGCCAGGAGATGCTTCCCACATAACACCTCGGTGTATCTTCACTCCCCCTGCCCCGCCCTGAGAAGTAGGATGTGGCTTTTATTTTTCCAGATGAGGTAATGCCTAGGGGATGGTCCCCCAGGATGTGGGGGCGCTCCAGCAATGCCTGTTCCTCCATCTTTCCTGCAAGTCTCCCTCCTCTGCCTTCTGCATGTCCTGCCCCTCCATGGGTAAGATAAGATATTCTGACACATAAAGGTAAATGTGTTGTCCAGACTTCGAGAGACAGCCTGGGGGTGTCCGGCTCGGCAATGAGGGGAGGCTAAAGTTGCTGAACGAGCCCAGGAGAGAGGCAAATGCTCCCCCAACAGCATGTAACCCCTGACACCAGGGCGACCGACACCTGCCAGCTTTTGGAGAGTTCTGGCTTTATTTCTGACCAGGCTCTTTATGAGCTCTTCTATGACTAGAGAAAAGATCATTGCATTTGTAGTGCTCTATAAGGTTAAAGGAAAAGGTTTTGGGGCTTCCATTTGTTTAGGTGTGAGGTTTGATTCTGAGCAGGGCACCACTATACACACAAAACGGCAGGGGCTCCATGACCAGCTGAGATGTGACTTTATCCAGGGAGGTGGCTAATGGGAAATGTAAACCGAAGTCTGAGACCAAAGTCACTCACCCCCTGCCACCATCTGCCTGCAGGTGTTTGGGAGGCCAGGCCAGGCCTGAGCAGAGGTAGGACTTCACCAGGAAGTGCTTCCTAAAGCATCCGCTCTGGATGGCAGGGGATAAGGCTTCTGCATCAGATGCCAAGCCGAATGGGTTTTACCTTAGCCCATAAATGAAAAACCAACGAGGGCCTTTGAGCACTTAAATGACATTTTTTTAAAAGTAGAATTTAGGGTCTTCTGTCTAGAATGATCAGATAAGGTTGCCAGATTTAGTAAATAAAAATACAAAACGAATAACTTTTTGGCATAAGTATATTCTATGTAATATTTGACCATGCAATATTTGGGACATACTTATACCACAAAATTGTTTTTTAAGTCCAAAATTTGAATTTAACTGGTTACCCTGTTGTTTAGCTGGCAACCTTAACCAGAAGAAAAAAGACAGAAAAAAAGGAATTAGACAATTTATATTTATGTTTTCTGGTATTTTGTTCAATATTTTTATTTATTTTACTTTCTGGTATTTTACATTAAATATAATACTACCCATTTGAGTTACTATCGTAACTACATGGAAACACATTCTCTGTCTCATATATATGTACACAAATCATGGATTCTTAACTTTATTCATTCAAAAAACGTGCATTACGTGTCTACTGTATACCAAATGCTTTTTATACACTAGAGATAATCTAGAAATGACCTCGAGAAAGTTTCTAGAAATATGTGTTTGTCTCTATTTCTATTTCTCTGGTCTAGCTTCATGTCTCTCTCTAGTTATCTTTGTAAAATCCACACACATTTATTATGTGTGTGTATGCTTGCAAATGTATACAAATAAATACACATACGCATCGTGTAGAGCTTTAGAGATGGGCGGGATATGATATGTTCCAACAAACAACAATAAATAAGGATGACGTGCCCAGTTCCAAATGGCTGGGCACTGGTATTCTAAACCAGCTGTCACACCAACACTTATCAATCACTTGCAGTTTGCCATGTGTAAACACATCTCCGGCCTTACTTAAATTTTCAGGGAACCTGTGAGGCGGACAATGACATAGGCTCGAGGAAGTTATGTGACTTGCTCAAGGTCATAAAACTCAGAGCTGGAGAAACCTGTGCCTGGTATAAACACAAGGGGGCAGACCAGCAGGTTAGGACAATCTGAGTCCCAAGGTCATTGTCTTTCTGCTATGTTACATAATCCTAGGTGGCTGTCTATCTTTCTTCTGGGAGTCCTCCTTTGAACAACCCCATCCCCATGTCTTCTCAAGGTAGGATTTGAATTTTTAAAAAGCATCTGTCTTCTCTTTGGAAGACGCTGATTGGCATTTCTCCATCATGTGGGGCTGTAGTTTTGGGCTCCAGTGGGTGTCTGAGGTAGGATTTGGATGCACAGTTTCGAACCATAGGCTGGATCTGCAATGCGAAACCTAATGCTTCTGGGGCCCAGAGCAAGAAAAAATAAATCCAGGGGAGTGGATCATCCAGGCGAGAGCTCTCAGCCACCCAGTTCTTGGGAGAGACAGAGAGGGATGATCCATCTGGAGAGCAGAGAGGAGGACATCCCCGAACAGCCAATTAAACCACTTTTAATGGCTTCGAAGAATATATGTTCAAGTTCCAAACCAATCTCAAGACTTAGTGAAGCAGAGATAACTGGGGCTTTGGCTGTGCAAGATAAACTAGCAGAATCTGAGATGTAGGCAATCCTGTTTTACATTAAGGCAAGCGAAAACCAACATGAGTCCAGGTCCTTCTCTCATTGCTGTTTGATGCACAGTTACCCACAAGAGAATGCTCCAGCATCAAGAAAACAGCCTGGCACAGAGAAGACAGTGAATGAATGAACAACTGAACAAATGAGTGAGTGAGTGAACGAATTAATTAATGAACGTCTTGCTTTGTGGCTCTGATTATTACCATCAGAAGGCTAGAACACAAGCTCATTAGGAGATCCAATAAGCAAAGTGGACATTTGGGATTAAAGAGGAAAATGTGAACAGTACACTGATCTAATCGTTGGTTTATAAAATGCAATATCAAGCAATTAATTCCATAAATGCTTATTTAACTTGTGTAAACTGGGATTATGCTATGAGGGGAGTTTTTTCGCATCAGGCTGCTGATGCGCTACTGCCCAGTCTGTGAGCTGGTCGTCCTTGAGCCAGACACTTGCCCAAATCCAAACATTTCTGGCTCAAGGAGCAGGTGATAGGCACAGAAAGGTGTTGCCCTTGCTTTAGAAACAGCCCGAGATGAAACCTATCTGTGGGTGGAGCCACATATCTTAAGAGGAGCTTGTGATCAAGGCATCTGCCTGCATCTCCAAGGGGCTTCCTAACCCTGTCTGTACCTTCTTCCTGTTTCCATGGCTCTGATGGTGCCCCTTCTTCCCTCTGTTCATTCTGGGTGGTTTGTGGCTCTGCCCAGGGGCTGAAGTCAGGTTGTCTTCATTCAAATTCTGACTCCATCACTTCCTTGCTGTGCGGCCTTGGACAGACTATTTACCTTTCTGGGCATCTGTTTTCTCATCTGCGAAATGGGCACGCTAGTAGTAACCACTTCCTAGAGCTAATGGAAGGATTGGATGAGACGAGGCATGACAAGCAATGCTCCACCCTTCGCTATACATTAGTCACCTGGAAAGCTTTAACAATCAATCACCAGAGTCCAGCTTGCACTCTAAAGCTATTAAAACGGAATATCTAGGGAACAGGGCTCAGGTGTGGGTGTCTTTTCAATCTCCCAGAGGAGTTCTGTATGCCGCTGAGTTTGCACACCGCCGATGTCAAGTTCTTAGCAGAGTATCAGGTACCTAGGAAGGACCCAATAAACATGAGCTATTTCTGTCACTCGGTACTCTCTATTTATTGGAACCCCTACTAGGCACGAGGTCTTACGTCTGGGAGACTCAGTGGTAAAATAGATAGATGTCCCCGCCACCCCACACCTGCTAGAATCTACAGCCCTGATCTAGTGTGTCTCATATGAGCCAGCTCTGCCATGTACAACCGTAAATGCTCTTATCTGCCCCCCAGTGGGGTATAACGGCCAAGTCACATTTGGTCACACTCAGTGAGGACAACTCAGTGACATGTCTTCTCTCAGAGCTGATACCAAAGCAGCTCCTGAATGCCCTAGAATTTCATTAAGAATTTTTAAAAGCCTGCTGTTAATTTCCAGACCCAGTGGCCACCTTGGTTGTGAATGAATGTGACCATATCTCAGAAGGTTCCAGCATGGAAGAAACTGGCCAGTGAGTGACTGTGGCAAAGATGAGTAATCCAAGGCTATTTCAAGCTTCTTAGGCTAAGCTAAGCATTTATCTGGAACCAGTGATGGCTGTGGGGTGAAGAGGTGGGGCTTTGGAGCCCAGTTTTTCCTCCGAGCGCCTTACCTTCTAGCTGATCAGGTAACCACGGGTAAATTACCTGATCTTGCTAAGCCCTGTGTTTTAAGGATCGCCATATCTACAGCTCTGAGTTATTATGAGGATTAAATGATGCATGAAGACACTAGCACAGTGCTTGACACATAAAAAGGGTTCCGTGAGCGCCCCGTGCCGTGAACCGTGTGCCTGCTTCCTGTCCCACTGCCTGTGGGAGCCCATACTACAACTTGGAATTGCTTGATGTGGCTGGTTTGATGCCCAAGGAGATGTTAATTAAGATGCCTTTGATGTGTTCATTAAGGAGGGACCAGCAAGTCCCTTTGGCAGCATTTCATGGGTGGCTTGTTTGAGTGACTGTTGGACCTCGAAGGATGCTCAATCTCCTCTCTCACAAGACTGTCCCTAAGTCCAGAGTCATCACAAATTCACAATGAACTTTTCCAAGGTGGGCTACATTTCGGAGGCCTGTGCTCCCTCTTGGGAGTGGTCTGGTGTGTGCGTTTGGGACACAGACTCTGGAGTCAGAAAGAATTCAGTTTTCTCGATACCAGCTGTGAAGCCTTGGGCAAATCTCTGCACCTCTCTGGTCTTCCATACCCACATCCTCAAAATGTTCCTGGTGAGTTTTAGAGAAGGGTATGCTACTCTCCAGCCACAAATGACCTTCTTTCTTTTCTTCCAACACATCAAGCTACTTCTCACCTCAGGGCCTTTGCACTTGCTGTGCCCTTTGTCTGGAACTCTCTGTCTGGGGCTCCTTTTAATATTTCAAAATTCAGCTTAAAAGTCATCTCCTCAGGTAGGCCTTCCTTGACCCGCTGGCCAGTCCAGTTCTTCTCTATCCCATTATCCTGTTCATTTTATTCCCAGCCTTTACGGCACCTGAACTGGCTTCATTCATTGATATTTTTTGTTGTTGTTAGCTTATTGCCCATCTTCAGTGGCGGCTTCTCGAAGGCAGAAACTATCTTTGGAATTCATCATTGTACCTTACAGTACGTGTCACGTAGTAGGCATTGTCAATATTTCTCGAAAGAACAAATGAATGAATGATGATGCTCCATAGTAAAAATATTTATTGAGCTCTTAGAACATGCCAGACACTGCTCCAGGCACTTCGCATACATGTCCTTATATATTTCTCACCATCACCTTGCTTTATAGAGGAGGAGACTGGGGCACAGGAAGGCTTAGCGGCAGGCCAGACGCCAAGTTAGATCCAGGATTTAAACTCAAGCTCTTCGGCTCCAGAGCTAGCAAGGCTAGATAAGTGAGCAAATGAGTGAGTTTGTAACAGGGCACTTAGCACAACGGCCAGCACACAGTAAGGGCTCAGTACATGGTGTCGAGGATTAACATTTCAAGATCGTTCTCTCTCTTCCTAGGAACAAAACTATTTTGCAAGCCCCTGAGGGTTTCAGCACTCCACCACGCCCTTCCACCTCCATCATTTTGTCTATGCTGTCCATGTTTCTGTGATCAAACTACAAAATATACATGTATATTCGAAGATATGGTTCTCCATTTCAAGCAGCTGAAGAGCTAAATATTTAAAGGAACCATGTGAATTATTGACTCGCTCTGCAGTGGGTTCTTTTCTGTGCTTGCTCCCTCATCTCACAATTGTCCTTCAGATTCCACTTCCCTTCCTCCCCATGTCCCAGCATCCACCACCAGAGAGGCTGGACTCCTGAAATGGGACATCCAGGCAAGGAGCAGGGACCTACCCGTGAGACTGTGTTTATGTAGCCAGGTCTCTCGACCGCTCAGAACCACAAGGTCAGGGTTTTAGATCTGATTAGTCTGTCTCTCAGGGGCTGGAGGACAGGCTCTGGCTGAACAGTTGCTAGTTTCAGTTGATTTCAGCTCCAGAAACATTTAATGATCACCAGCTGTATGCAAAAATCACCATCACCATCATCACCAGCAATTACCATTTGTTGCAAATTTTCTGTTCTCTGTGTTCATGAATTAGTCAATCCCAGCCCATCCACTTGCCTGGCAGTTTAATATCATATAAGTTATTTATTCTCTCCTGCCTCACTTTTCTCATTTGTAAATCTGATAGAATACTAGCACTCCTTTGTAAGATTATTCTAAAGAGTCAAAGAAATGAGTGATCACCTTTTCAAAAATTACAGTCCTGAACTCTGATCTTCCTTACTCTGCCTGCTTTCCCCCCACCCCATGCTACTTATGACATTCTAATGAACTACAAATTTTACTTATTAGTGATATATACATAACATATAATTTATTGTCTGTCTTTCTCTGGTGGAATATAAATTCCACGAGGCTAGAGATCTACCTTTTATTCATAGATAGATCCCAAGTACCTAGAACAGTGCCTGGCCCATAGTGAATGCTCATTAAGCATTAATGGAAGGAAGGAAGGAAGGAAGGAAAAGGAAGGAAGGAGGAAGGAAGGAAGAAGGAAGGAAGGAAGGAAGGAAGGAAGGAAGGGAAGAAGGAAGGCAGGCCTGAACGATGCAGAAACCACTAAAAACATGTTAGCTACCACGACTATTATCATGTGATTGAAGCCCCTTTCCTCCACCATGTCTATAAGGCAGGTGCTATCATGATCTCACTTTGCAGAGGAGGAAACTGAGGCCCAGTGAGAGATGCAGATAGTCCCATCTTCAATCAGCTTATGACCAAAGGAGTAAAGAATTCCGTTCTCTCTTGGTGGGACCCCCTCAAGGAAAGAACGGACACAGGAACCAACTTTCCCAAGTGCCACTTTTATGTCAGATCTACCATGGGGAGGGAGCCTTTTAGCCTCAGCCTGGCTCAGCTGGGTGCTAGCATTCATCACTTTTACAGATGGACACATTGAGGCTCAGAGCCTTTTCAGTGACTCTCTGCAGAAAGAATTTAGTCTAAACTCTTCCGCCTCGTGGGCCCTGCATTCTCAGGCCCTGCCCATCTGGCTCACCTCCTTTCAAACCCCCACCCCCGTACCCCGACTTACCCCTCACTCTCTAAGCTCCAATCCTATGGATGCTCACTGGTCTAGCCCCAGAGCCCACTACAATGCCTGTCACATAGGAGACACTTTCTAAGGCATGGTCAAATGAATGGGATCTTGCACTATGGTTCCTATCTTATGACATAATGATGGAATTCAGACCTCCGTTGGCCAGAAGCGACCATCTCTGAATGTCAGCTTTTAGAGGAACCTTCGTGGTTAAGGATGGGAGGCAGGCAGACCCTGGGGAGAGCAATCCACATTGCTAGGCTGAGATCACTAGGAATGGCATTGCGGGTGAGGTGAACAGAATAAGCAGAGGTTAAGAGGTAAAAAAAAAGCAGGGTTGGATTAGGGAGCGAGGGTAGCCCAGTGTGACTGGAGTATAGGGACTTTCTGGAGACACACGTCATGGACTTATTCACTTGGGGACAGGGGAGGTAGGTTGAGATCATAATGAAAGCTTTGAAAGCCAAGCCCGAAAATGGGGAGCCCTCGCTGAAGTTTAATTAGAGCTATGCGTTAGAAGTGTCACTATCGGGGGGGATATCAGAAAGTGGTTGGATATTCTTATACTCTCCACGGGGGGTGGGCTGACCCAGGGCAGCAGCAGGAAACATAAGGAGGGGACATCAGATGCAAAAGAGAGACAACCGAGCTGCCTTCTGGAGCCACGGTCAGGGCTACAGGAGTGACGATCATCTCAGAAATCGCAGAGGTCACCCCCGGCCTAGCCTCGCCACTGGCTGCTGCCAGGTGATGATTCATCACAAATAAAAAAAAAGGAAGGGGGAGACGCCAGCGATGAGGACCCCGTGGCGGGGAAGAATTCCAAATAAATGAGTCCTTTGATCGTTGGACCGATTTCCGCAAAAGCTTGTTAGCTCCCAGAAGATCAAATGGGGAAGATAATGAGCAATTTTCAGGTAGTAGGTGCAGCATACGAGGTGACAACCCAATTTAGTCAGATTCTTAATCAAGTCGGAATCCCTGACTAGCCGCGATTTGCGGTGTCTATTACTCCATTATGCTGAGTGCTTTGCTGTCTACGGGCGCCAGATTCCCAGTCGTTAGAGGTATTTATCTCCATGCGATTTAATTAAAGTCTAGTGTTTAATGACACAATGTACGCTAATTATTTCTTGTTGGTTGTTGAGGGTGGGTTATTTTCCCTCCTCCTTTATGCAACAAAGCAAAAAAAAAATTGTCACTTGGCCAAGGAAAGGTGGAAGACAGGAACTGGGCAGGGCTGGCGGACCTGGTGACAGATCAGATATGGGGGCTTCTGCAAAAAGCAGGGACACGATTTCTCCCTGGATCCTTCACGCTGGGCTTTGTGTCCCCACCCTTTGAAGATGAGGCCTTTCTCAGTAGCTCTACTGTGTGTGGAGGACTTAGCACAGGACCAGACACCCCGGGACTATTTTTATTATGCTGCGCACTGTCATCAGCTGATCTACCATATACAGGGAGGATGGGGCCCAACCGAAGTGTAGCAATTCGTGGATAAAATCCTAGTTCCTTTGCGGGACTTCTCGGTGGTTTTATTCTCAGGGTTTGTTGATATAAGATGTCATGAGGAGGAGTCCCAGACTGGATGGCAGTTTAGTCCCACCCTGGGGCACCAAGCCAGGGACGACTGACTCGTTCGTCTTCAAGGAGGTGGTTCACTCACAGTGTCCATGGGATAGAGAAAGCTTGGGCTCTCAGATGGCCTGCAATGTCTGCCCTGCCACCTCAGGAGAGTCCTTCACTCCCTCTGGACCTCAGTGTCCTCATCTGTGAAACCCAGTGAGGATCAGAGAAGATAAACCACGAAAGCACCAGGCCTTCATCTGGTTCAATGAAGAATAACTTGAATGATGATAATTATCTCTGCTCACAAGTACTTGACCAAGCACAGAGCCCAAAAGTTTGTGGCAATCATTGTCTGGGGGTCAAGGGGCTTATCTAGGACAAGAACCCGAGCTCCCATAGAGGGAAGAAGCACCCCTACTCGAATGATATCTGGTGAACCCAGTGGCATATTAGACCCACCTCACTGGGCCAGCAGGTGAGCAGAGTTCCGATTCTAGAGAAGGAACGAAGACACCTCCAAGTAGGTTGGCTGAGACCAAAGCCCGCCCAAGGGTCGGTGAGCCTGAAGCAGAGGTGCATGAGGCTGGAGGCTCTGTGAGTGACAGAGTAGTCTCAGGCCTTCTGGGCAGTGAAGAACTATGGAATGGCAGTTCTCGCTGCTGAGAGTAGAGCTCATCCCTGGACACCCCTAGGCAGATGAAATGGAGGGGCCTCCTGGATGGTGCCGGAACAAGATGCAGCTTTCAAGAGCATGGGCTTTGGAGTCTAGCTGAGCTGACCCTTTGCTTCTCTATGTCCCTGAGCAGGTCACTTTACTAACCCAAGTTCTATTTCCACACCTGCGAAGTGGGACAAGACTAGGGCTTAACTTCATCAGGTTGAAGGAAGGATTAAATGGAAGAAATCATGCCTGATACACAGGTAGTTCATTGCGTAACACATTTGAGGTTATTTTTGTTGCTGGGGGATCAGGGCACTCTAGATAATCAAAGCTCATCTACGGTAGTCCTGAGCTGGAACATAAAGAGAGGGGTTCTGTTGACCACCTGCAGGGTTTGCAATGCCAGGGGCACTCAACCTTTATTTCCTCGGCTTCCCTTGGTGAGGCCAGATGTCTTTCCATCACAAAGCTGGACCCCTTCTGAGAGCTTTCCTTCTAATTTTGATAAATGGCATGTGGCACTGGAGAAGGGCCTGAGAGTCACCCTTCCTGGTGCCCCCTTTGAGGAAAGACACCCTGACAGAGTCTGTCTGCAGAAAGGCTTTGTTGGCCTACATCTTGGGCACGGAGACCCTACTATTCCTAGTCATATCAGGTGGGATCAGGGTCAGTGCCGAAGCCTGTAACAGAAGCCCATGTCCTCTGCAGAGACTTGGCGGGGGAGGATCCTGCCCAGGAATGATACTTCATTCCACATGAAAACAAACAGGACAATCAGATTCTCTTTTGTAGGGGTCTAGATGCTAGGGGTCCCAGAGAAGGTGGGTCATCCTAGGTATTTTGAGACTATTGCTGAGCATTTTTCTCTGTTGTTCGTGAGCCCAGCAAATTCTAAAACTCAGCACGATGGCTTGGACATTCTAGCTCCCTACCCTTTCTATTCTTGCAGGAACCTCTGCCCCCACATCACCAAAGTCAATGTGAATAGGATTCATCCTCGAAGGCTTAGAAAGCCAAATGATACAGCCCCTGTGGAGTGCCAGGCACCATGCGTGAAACCAGCTCTTGACCTCCAAGGAGCTCCCGCCTTAAGGGAGATATCCATGCAATACTAGTCCTCCCTGGGTGGTCAGAGAAGAGTTCATGAGAAGGTCATGTTGGAACTGGGTCCACGAGAGGAAGAAGGGCACCCTAGGAGAGGCGTAGAAGGGCGAGAGAGAGTAGTAGGATCCAGGGACTACATGGAAGGTATGTGATGGATGAGGCACTGGGCCTAGGGGAGGAATGGCAGATAGCGAAACCAGAGAGAGAGATGAGGTTGTCTTAGAACTTCTTCGCTGGAGGGCAAGGACTGCAGCCCACAGGCACAGACACCCTCGTGAGTGTTGCTTTCCTTTGAGCTCAGACAATGCCTGTGTGCTAGAAACTCAATG
Source organism: Pteropus medius (assembly GCF_902729225.1). NCBI lineage: Eukaryota > Metazoa > Chordata > Mammalia > Chiroptera > Pteropodidae > Pteropus > Pteropus medius. The sequence continues at coordinate 1,032,798 of NW_024350927.1, forward strand.
CTGGAAACTTGGGCCTTGGGAGACTTCCTAGGAGGCTTACCCCTGGAGCGATCACAGGTGACTGTCTCCTACTGACACCTCTTGAGACAAATTCATACCCCCTCCCCTTTTCCGAGTCAACCACCAGGAGAGCAAAATGATGGAGACCAGCTCGCCAGGTGCCCCAAAGATTTCAGGAGTGGGCTCACCTTTCCTGCGGCAGAGGAGAGACTTGGAAAATCACTAAGCAAGCAACAACTGAAGAAAGTAAGGAAAACTGAGAGGCCTTTGGATCCAAGGGGCTCTGGGACTTAAAAGCAGCAGCTTGAAAGGTTTTATGGGAGTTTCTTCAAGGAAACAGATATCTCCACCGACACTTGCCAAGACATTTTCTCCAGTAACAAGCTTCTTTATTCAACCAAACAAAGAAACCATCACACACAGAGGAGTGAGGAGAGCTGTCAGATGCTGTTCTGGGGAGAAATGAAAGAGGCTTTTGCAGAAGCTAAAGCACATAAAAGCTGAAGGTCAAGACAGAGGCCCCCCTTCTGGCTGTTTTGCAGCATGCAGAACATTCAAGATGGCCACTGCACCAAACGTTACCATTCTCGGGGCCACCAGGAGAATGACTGAGCAAGGGCTGTCTCCCGCTTCAAGCCTCAGAAATCCACCTAGCCATCCCTGTGGTCTCTGCAGCTTAGGATCCTTTCTCTGAATAATTAAATGAGGACGTTCCCCTCCCTAACTCAAATCTTCCCAGCAGAGATGGGATGGCAAGAACAACGCTATGCCCCTTGAGATCCATCATGAGGTCAGCCAACCTAAAGGCCAGTCCTAAGACTTGAGTGACCTTTTTTCTTGTAACTGTTCTCCCCCCTTTGCCTTGGGTCATCCAGCAGAGCCGGGCCTCTGGCTCAGAGACATGGTCATAAAGGGGACCCACGCTGTAATCATAACAATAAACATTGTAGAGAGTTTTACCATTTAAAAACTCGACGCATCGCTTGTGTCATTGTCCCTCCCAGCAAACTGGACCAAAGCATTGAGGAGTTATTTTTCCCCCTTCACTTTATAGATGAGGGAATGGAGCTTCGGGGGACTGGATGACTTGCCCAAGGGCACACTGCTGGTAAAAGGTTGACCTGGACCCCAATTCCGCTCTGACCTGTTTCAAATCTCTGATTACTTCCCTCTCATCTCCATGAACTTAGGGCAGTGGCTTTGTTGCTAGATTCTAACATCTGGGAGAAAGCTCAAAGGCCAGCCTGAGCCAACTAATGGGGACAGCACTCATAAAAAAGCCAGGCCTTGGGCCGTTCATCTGCCTATCGCAGTCTGGCCATGTTGACGGGTGTGACACTGTGCCCTATAATGTCATTTAATTAAAAATTTTGTTCAAAAAGCCTCTTCCTATCACTCCTCCAAGCTTGTAACAAATTTGTGAATCAGAGATAAACTAGTGTAAACTTTGGTCCCTCCTCTTACTAATGCTGTGACCTTGGGCAAGTCCCCTACCCTCTCTGAACCTCAGATTCCCACTGCGAGATAGAGAGAATAATGGTGTCTGCTACAGAGGGATGGTGTGAGATTCCACAAGGTAATGACATTCTTAACACGGTAACCGGCACATGATAAATGCTCAATAAATGGTAGCTATTATTAATAGAACGATGGTAATGATGATAACAATAGTCGTGTTGGTCAGCTATTGCTCCGTACCAAACCACCGCAAAACCTCAGTGGCATACAACAACAGCAATTAATTAGTTCATTAATTTGTTGGCTGATGTAGGCTGGGATCAGCCAGGGCTGCTCTGTACCATGTGGTCCCATGCTCTTCCGAGGCCCATGGCAAAGGTAGAGACCAAAGAAAGAGCACAAGCTAAATGGCACAAGCGCATTTCAAGTCTTTGCTTGTGTTACATCTGTTAACCTTCCATTGGCCAAAATAAGACACAGGCTGAGCTTCAGCTCAAGAGATAAAGAAGTATACTCAAGCTACGATGGGAGAGCATCGCCAAGACACGTGCCCAAGAGTGTGGATGTAATCTTATTACTGACCAGGGAGTAAAGAGGAGACCCATAACCCAACCAGCTACATGAACAAAAGCAACACTCACAAAAATACTGATGGATGTAGGAATTAGGTTCCATCGCTTCCGAAAGCAGCTAGGAATTATCTAATAAAACTGAAGATACCCATATCCTGTGATTTGAGAGAAACTCTTAGACACGAATCAGAATATTTATAGCAGCATTGTGTATCACTACCAAAACCTAGTTAACATCCCAATGTCCACCAACAACAGAATGGATAAATCAATTGTAATGTATTCACAGAGTGGAATACTATACAACCAGGAAAATGAATAAAATCTAGCTACAGGCAGCAACATGGATGAATCTTACAATCAAAATGTGAATTAAAAGAAACAAGACCCAAAAGAGTACTCCCATGACTTCATTTACATGAAGTTCACAGACAGGCAAAACTAAACTATATTGTTAAGGGCTGGATACACAGATAATAAAACAATAAGGAAAACCAAGAAATTATTACTGTAAATGTCAGAATGGTGGTTACAGCTGGGCGAGGGGCAAGAATAATCAGGAGGGGCACACAGGGTCTTCAGAAGATGGCCTGGAAAAAAGTGTAAGCGACTCACTTTAGAATTATTTATTAAACTGTGCATTTATATTTCATGTACTTTTTTATATGCAATATTTCACAATAAAATATGTTTTCTTAAGGACAGCTAAGGAAATAGAGGTGTTTAGTTCAGAGAAGAGAGATATGGGGTGAATGTAAACCTTTTCTTACAATATCTTTCTGTATAGTCCCGAAGGAGGAAAAAGTCAAGATCATAGAGGAAAACATTTGGGGTCAAGATAAGGAAGAATTTCCAATAATCAGAAATGCTCAAAGATGGAGTGCACTTTTGGGGGAGTATAAATGCCTTTTTATTTAATTAAAGGACTCAAAGTCACACTGATGGAAACCTTGGCAAAGATCTTGGAAAATGAGTCAATGTGAAGGAGGCCTGGGCCAGGGAAGGTTGGGCTTGACCATTTCCAAGAGGTGAGGGCAGCGTGGATGAGTGAGGTTTTGTAGTCAGCAAGATGGAGGTCGACATTCCAGTTCTACCACTAATTAGCTAAGTGACCTTGGGCAAGGTACCTGATCTCTCTGAGCTTCCTTTTCCTCAATCGAAGGTGATGCTACATATAAATTATCTAGTGCAGTGCCTAGCACATAATAAGCCCTTGACAAATGATGGTCATTATTGCTACTAATCAAAAATTTCTTCCAAATGTGAGATTCTGAGATTCTCTACATCCATAAATACACGTGTTGTATTAGGATTTTCTTGCAATAAAGATGCATAACAGCCCCAAATTGAAATGATTTTAAAAAACTAGCATTTGTTTTGTGGTCCTAGGTCTATGGGCCAGTTCCAACTCAGCAGGAGTTGGTTGCAAGCTTCAGGCTCCAGCTGTATGTCAGGTGCAGGTCTATATATACCTCAATCCAAGACCAGGCAACCTGGGGCAAGCCCTGTTCACAACGGAAGGCAGAAAGTTTGCAAAGGACACTTAGAAACACACGTATCAGAATATTCCCTCAGCTGGGAATTGCCTCCCACATTCTGCTGGCCCAAGCAAGTCCCATGGCTATGCCCAAAGTCAATGCTGCAGGGACGTTCCCATTGCCACGTTACTGTAAAGTCACATGGCAAAGGGGAATGCAGGTCAGTGAAGAATTAAGAACAATAATCCTATCTATTGCATGAAGGTATGTAGAATATTTAAAAGTGATTGTTCAATATGAAAAATTGTATTTTTTAAAAAATCTTCAAGAACCATGAAGCTATAAAATATAAGGTTCAAAAAGTTTAGCCTAACCGTGAACAGAAAAAATGTAGTTTTCCCATTTTTTGGCTTATATAATAAAGTCATTACATAGCTGATTAGCTTTAATGATATGTCATTGAAGAGGTAAATTCAGAACTCTGGGGGCTTTCTTTCTAATTCTGGTTCTCACTTGTTGGTCAAAAGACCCCTGAGACTCACGTACTCCTGGTTGAAAGTGGTTTTGTGTGTGTGGTTTTTTTTTTTTTTCATTCTAGGACCTACTTGGCAAGTTGAAATGTTTTCAATTTATGAATCATATTTGTTGTCCTCTTTGTCAAGCAGAGTGTGGCTTTTGGGAGGAGGGCACAGAGTTTCCTCAAGTGGCTTAGGTAGGCTGGGACAGCCAGATTACCAACCGAGCAGAATAGCCCCATTCTCTTCTGAAAGAATTTTAACCATCTCAACCATGCACTGGTCCAGTGAGAACCCCATCCTTCTGCTAGCATTTCCTCCATGGCAACAGCTCCCGCCCAGAGGATGCTGGTCAGGGTGCATCTCTCTTGCTGTTGTGTCTCATCTCTGGATCACTGCCAGATGTGCCTGTGAGTGGAGCAGATTAGGGGTGTCTGTCTCCTCACTGAGGCCGGGTCTCTGGGGACAAAGAGGAAGCTCGGCCTGTAGGTGGAGCAAGGAATATAGAAGAGAGAACCATGCTCTTCTGCATGGATCAAAGGCTGCCCCAGTGATGGGTGTAGGAAGCCGGGAATGCAATGGATGGGGAGCGCATCACTTCGTGGATCCTCCAGTAACTTTCCGTGGGAACCAGAGGAGTTCACGTTGCCTCTTTATGCCTTGTCCCTAAATAGGGCTGAATTTGAGGACCCTTAGAGTTCCTTTCAGAGAAGTACATAGTGCAGTGCTTAAGAGGAAAGACTCCACAGCTCACACCTCAGATACTGTCACCAACGCTAAATCCCTCCCCCCACCTCCATGGCATGACCTTGGGCACGTTGCTGAACTGCTCTGTGCCCCAGTTTCCCTAGGAGAAAAATAACCATAACACCTCTCCGGGTCGTCGTGGGGAAAAAATAAGTTAACACGTCCAAGGCATCTGGGACAGTCCCTGGCACAGTTCCTGCCACCCCCCATCAGTGTTACCTCCTGTTGTTATTATTCCAGCTTAAGATTCTAAACCACTTTGCTCCTTTTTAAAACGTGATTTATGCTTTCAGTCTGTGAGGGCTATTAGGGTGACTACGTGAGTGTATAATATATGAGGTGGGGGAAGCAGTAAAAGCACAACCTATGCCGAGATGCTGAGGGATGCGGCAACTGGCAAGGATCCAGGAGCGCAGTTCGGACACGATTAAAGGTCTGAAGCACCGTGCCTGCCAGCAGGCAAGGCGGAGAGTGGGTTATTTACTAACACCGAGGTGGAGAGGTTGCAGAGACTTCCCAGGCACCAGCTCTCCCCATACAGCAAGAAACTTTGGGGCGAGGGGAGGGTCCAGTTGAGCATCCAGATGATTAAATGAGAAGCAGAGAGCTAGTCGAACTTCTACCCACCAGGCAGAAGGGTGTGCATCGTTATCCAGATTTAAACCCAGGTGTGACATTTCGTCTTGCAAAGTCCACTTTACCCCTCGCGCTTCCCTAAATAAGGCGTGGCGGTAATATTCAGGTTCTCCGAGATCACCTGTCAGCAGGAAATGTGATGAGGAAATTTAGGGAGATTCCGGAGGAGTGTAAACCAACATAATTTGTCTTCTGTGACCTTGAAATCGTGAGTCTCAGTTTCCTACCTCATACTAAGCGGATGGGATGAGAACGTAGCTTATGATAACCAGCACTGTTGCATACTTAGCCAAAATGCCAGGCTCTGATTCCAAAGCCACAGTGCTTAGATATCCGACGACCTAAAAAGTAATTGAAAGAGGAAAATTTAGTCAGTAGATCGCCTTCTGTCTTCACGATACTAGAGAGCCCATCCGATTTTTGTTTCCTGAACCGAACAGGGACGAGTAACTCCCGGATCGATTTACGGCCAGCAGAACAAAGCGATACGAGGACCAGACCATCTGGTGATTCAAGGTTGAGAGGTCCATCTCTCTGTCTTGGAGGTTTGGGGACAGCGTCCACCTGACCAGGGAAATTGTGTTTAAGGGACTGTGGCTCTGGACAGCTGCACGACTCTGTGGTCTGGACCTCATATTATTAGGCTTTGGCCCCCAAAGGGGGCCCTGTGTTGGTCAGGTGGGCTGGGTAATGCTGCAGTTACAATGACCTTCAACCTCAACGTCTCACAGCCTCAAAGGTTTGTTTCTTTCTCCTGCTGTACGACCATTGCAGTGGGGGCTCTCTGCTGTCTCAACTTCACTCCGGGCCCAGGCCGACGGGCTCACATGTGCTTTGACGGTCATCGCAGCGGAGGGAAGGTGACTCTGGAAGGTCATGCACCGGCCATTAAGGACTCCGTCCCAAAGGTGACACACATCACTCCCCTGAGTATCCAATGGCCCCAGCAACCACGCAGAGGCCAGAAAATGCTGACCCACATGTACGCATAAGGTGAGAACAGACGTAATTGATGAGCAGGGACAAAGACCACCACATCCCCTTCCGAGCCCCTGACACCAACGAGCCGCTTCACTCTCCGCCAGGGCCAAGAAGGAGAGAATGCAACCCTCAGCTCTTCCCTCATGAAACAAATGACTCCCTGACATCCGCAGCCCATTACCGAGGTAATTTGGTCTCTGTAGTCTTTCTCATTACACGCAAACCAATGTTATTATTATTGTTTATCATTTATGTGACACGATGCGTGTGTGCTGTTCTCATTGCTGCTGCAGATCGGCCCTGCTCAGCTCCGGTGCTGCTGTTTCCTTCATTCTCACCTGCCCCCAATTCCACCCTGGTCTCCTGGCCTGCCCTCCACACCCCCATGTGCAGAGCAGCTCCCCAGGGCACCTCTCCTCCATGTGCTGCTAGCAGGTTAGCAGCCCCGACGGGAAAGGCGGAAAGGCAGCTCTTGTGTGAGCACCTGCTGCTTGCCTGGCACCACGTCAGGTTATATGTCTGTGAGATTATCCCCACACGAAGCAGGTAAAGTAGAAACTTTCATGCACATAGCACAGGTGAGGAAACTGAGGCTGGGAGTGGAGATCGCCCCACACGACATTCCACAGCACTTGAATCACACTTGGCGGAAGAGAAAGCTTGGGAACGCAGTGGCCCCCTCTGTGGGCATAACTCGTCAAGTGTCCAGGATCGTGGAGGTGGCCAGGCTTGGAGACAGAGCCCTGGATCTGGGGACTGATGCTGCCTGTCCCCATCCACGTGAACCTAAAAGGTACTCTACCCATGCCTCCATTTTCCAGGCTGGGAGATGGGATCGCCATTCCTGCCCTGCCCACTGAGATAGGTGAGATAAGAGAGCTAATTTAAATAATAACACGAAGCAGCCCTGCTTTGAGCCCCTCAGAGGAAGGGGGTTTGGCAGCTGCTCCTTTGGTTCGGGCGGCTGCTCGCTAGCTCGACATACATTAGCATCACTGGGGTCAGGTGTCCTTAAAAAGCCAGCGACTCAATTTGTGGAAAGTCACGGGCAAGTGGATCGATGACCTCATCACGAGGCTGCCCCTGGGATTCACAGAACGGCATCATTTGCAGCTTCATTCATTCGTCCAACAAAGAGTAATCGAATGCCAACTCTGTGCCAGACTGCTTGCTCTAAGGCCAGGGAACTCGGGGCTGACCTCCTGGAACTTGTGGCTTAGCTGGGGAAGGTGGACGTTAACAAGACATGACAATTTCAAATAGAGATGCGGGTCGTGAAGTCCGGCCAGTCTGGTGCAGTGGAGCATGCCCACCGTTTTCCTGACTTTTATTAATCATGTGTTTGTTACCAGGCACTCTGAGAAGACCCACCTTGCCCAGACAGCCCACTTCGGGTTGCCAGCCATCGCTGAGGTTTCATCAGAAACTCACCTCCTCAAGAAAGTCTCCTGTGATCCCCCAGCTGGAAAGTACTCCTTCCTCCTTGAATTCTACCCTTCCCTTTGCACTTCTCTTCTGGATTTGGGAACTGCCTTTTTAAAATCCTCATCATGCCCCTGAGGAGCAGGCATCATCTCATTTCTACAGATGAGGACTCTGAGACACAGGTGAGATAAATATCCAATTTGGACCCACAACCTTCCCCCTTCAAAGCTGGTGTTCTCGCCACCGTGCTATGTGTCCGACCTCTCTCTTTCCCGTCCTTCAGTTACTTGTGGTGGCTCCTGCCTCCTTCTCATTCAGGAAGATTCTGGGTCTGGTTTTCTCTGCATGTCAACTGGACTGTGAACTCCTCAGGGCAGGACGGCGTCTGCCTCACGTACCATGGCATCCTTCTCACCCAGAACAGGGGTGTTGAGTGAGAAGAGTGAGTGAACTATGGTGCCCCATGGGGCCTGGCAGACAGTAAACCCACAGCAGCTGCATGTGGAAGGGAGGGAGAGAGGGAGGAAGGGAGGAAAGGAGGAAGAAAGGAGCCCCCCTCAACCTTAAGATGTCAGAGGTGGAGTCCAAAAACACAGCAGCGGATAACAATAATGTGTCCTGCTTTTCTCTAAATTCCTCTAGGAAACTCATTCTCTGAGGCATCCCCAAAGATGGCTATCACTTGAGACTGTCCCTGTGGTCACCTTCTTCCTGTCTGCCTAGGACCTTGTGCTCCCTCCCCAGAGTCTGAACTGTCCCTGGCCATTAGTTAAGACAGTCTGGAGCTTGTTAAAGGCCCAGAAAGGTCATGCTAACGAGTAGGTCAGCAGAAAGGAAGCCCAGAACAGGGAGTGAGAACTGGGCAGAGAGTCCCAGGGGACATCCTCACCCACCTCTCTGCTCATTGCTTCAGCCTCAGCTCGCCAGCTGCCCCAAAACTGGGAGTATCTATTTTCTGCCTTTTTCTGATGACTCTTGTCTGGCTCCCCAGAGGAGACATGATCGGTTCTCTGGACTAAATGTTTGCATCTCCCCAAATTCATATGTAGGAGCCCTAACCCCTCAATGGTATTTGGAGATGAGACCTTTTGGGTGGGATGAGTCCATGAGGGTGGGAACCCCATGGGAATCAGTGTCCAGCTGTGAAGAGAGCCCTCACCAGGAAGTGAATCAGCTGGCACCCTGATCTCAGATCTCGGCCTCCAGAACTGTGAGAAATAAATGTCTGTCATTTAGGCCAGCAGCCTATGGTATTTTGTTATAGCAGCCTGAGCTGATGATCAGCTGACAATCAGGGAGGAAATGGGTTTTAAAGGCATGTCCCACTCTATAATCCTGGACCTAGACTCACTGACCTCCACCATGTGTGCCAGACCATGGGTTCTACCAATAAGAAGCTCTAGTCCCTGTCCTTAGGGCCTGCTCTATGCAGGAGTCAGACACACGGTCGAGTATTATAAAATATTGTGCACAACCATGGACTATGCTAGTGTCAGTCAGGGAGGCTGTCATGGGCTTACCCAGCCCAGGGGCAATTAGGGAGGTCTTCTCAGAGGAGGTGACTTCAGAACAGGAACTTGGTGGTTGACTTGTTCAGGATCCTGTCCTGACCTTTGATATCAACCTCTACCCTGCAAACTGGCCTCTCTCCCAATGTGCAAAATTACTTCTTTTTCCACAGATGGGAATTGTCCTCTCTGCAGATAATCTTGCCAGAAAAAAATAAATAAATAAATCCCTACTTGATACCCTCCCTGGAGAGCCAGGCCAGGGGGCCACCGTGAAGTCTAGGAGTGTTGGAAATTCTCTCCAACCTGGATGATAGGCACTGGCTAAAGACCAGGAGATAATTAGAGCTAACCCTTGGTTTAGAAGCATGCTTTTCCCACAAAAAGCTCTGTCAGCCTGCTACAAAGAGATTTTAACAAGTGCTGCCTGAGGATGGGGACAAGTGACGTTTGCTACCTGCACTCTCAGTCTAGAGGATAGGACCATCTGGGAGGGATCGGGGCATCGCCCCAGCTCAGCACCATCATCACTGTCGCCATGGTCACCACGACAGCATCGCCAGCTCCATCACCAGCTCCATTGCCAGCTCCATTGCCGCCTTTCCACATCATTTTCAAATCCTGCATCATTGTCAACACCTTCTTCCTCTCCTTGGGTGTCACGAGAACGGCCATTGCAACGCTCATCCCTAGCACTGAAAATTCTTCACCGCTACCTGCAACCATCACCATCCCCACTCTTTATCCCCAAATTTAACAATCCATGCCGACCTCATGCAAAACCTCCAGGTCTATTCATTTCTTTTCTTCTGTCCTGCCTCTGGGGACCGAGAAACTTGGTAAGTGTCTGTGCCAATCCTCTGTCATATATAGGACACATTAACACAACCACGGCCTCCAGAAGAACTGTGGGAGTTGAGTATAACCACAAGGTGGAGATCTCTCCTCCACCCAGGATGCCGTCGCCAAGACACTCGACCTTTAGACGCCCCCCTCAACAAATGGAGGAGTGGGGTCCTGGGGCCTGCCAGCCTCAGATGGCCCTTCTTTGTCCCCCATCACCTCTGTACTAATTCCATTGTCTGTTTTCCATGTTTCTCCCCCTTTCCAGAATGCCAACCTCTCAAGGGCAGGTCCGTGTCTTTTTCATCTGCTTTCCCAGCCTGAAGCTCAGAGCCTGGAACCTAGCAGTCATCGGGGAGCGTCTATTGACCGGGGATGTTGAAACAGAAAAAGAACATTTGCTCATCAGACCCCTGTAGGTCCAGCTGGGCATCAGTGCTCCCTTCCAGGAGGAACATCTTGCCTGGCAGAGCTCCCGCCTGGTGAGGCCCGTGCGGCAGCCAGCTCTGCCGTGCCTGGCAGCAGGAGGGCCTTGTGTCAGCCTCGGAAATGAGGTCACTTACGAGCCTGCCTGCACAACCCGAGCCTTGTATACATTCCCTGTTCAATGAGATGTTGTTTTCAAATGTGCTCCCAGGGAATTGACACGGGTTTGTTTTTTTTTCTTTCTCTTTTGTTTTCTCCTCTATTTCTGCCTGACTTACGGGCATAGTTGCGATCGCTCTAGCAGCAGGGTTTGTGAGCAGGCCGGCCATGGAAGGGCTGACCTCCCTGCGCTTGGCCAGCTCTACTGATAATATAGCCAACTGTAATGGCCACGATCTTCCACTGTCTTGTCACTGGAGCCACCAGAGCAGGGCAAGGCCCTCTCTCCTCTGGGGCTCAGGGATCATGGCTTTTGGGCAAGGCGATGCTCTCAGCCTTCCTTCCATCTGTGCCTAGGCCTTTCCCTACCCGGGAGGCATTATTCTACCAGGAAGCCCACCAGGATTAGCTCTTCATCTCTACCACTTGCCGGTGGAACCTGTGACTACCTTCTCAGCTCCAAGGGCAGGTAAGATGTCTTGTGCATGGTTGTTACAATCAATACTTTCTGAGCACCCACTGAGTATTAGACCCTGAAGACATGATGGCGAACAAACAAACATGACCACTGTCCTCAAGGAGTTTCTGCCTAATTGGAGAGAAAGAGGCAGGGAGTACACGAGCCATAAGGTAACTATGAATGATGCTAACAGTTATGCAGCAGACAAAAGGGATATGAGGGCAGAGACTGTGAGGGACCTCCTGCTCGGGACAGTCCGGGAGAGCGTCTCTAAGGCAGGGATGTTTGATCTGAACTCTGAAGGATGAGAAGCTCATCGTGGAAACACTGGAGGTGGGAGTCACTTCGGGCAGCAGCATGATGGAGCGTGAGGAAAAGGAGGGGTCCTGGAAGACGAGACAGGGTCAGGGAGTGGCAAGGTCAGATGATGCCCAGTAAGGACTGTGCAATGAGGACACGCAGAAGGACTTTGGGCAGAGGTCTAAACAGCACCCCGTTTTACCCCCAGTGCTCACAGCAGGCACTCAGAGAATGTCTGCTGAATAAATGAGGACGAGGCTTTGTTGGTTATTTGTACCTTTCCACTTATTCCGTGTCGGCTTTTCTATTCTATTAGAATGTGCATTTTGATGCTAGCTAGGGGCTGGGCCTGTCTATTCATCAGAGCCTCTGAAATCTGGTCCCTCTAAGTACAGGGAAGATGAATTGGTTGATGATGTGCTTGTGCTGGGAGGACTTCAGCTAGTCTCTCTCTCTCCCTCTCTCTCCCTCTCTCTCCCTCTCCTCTCTCTCTCCTCCTCCCTCTCCCTCTCCCTCTCCTTCTCCATCTTCCCCCGCTTCCATTTCCTCCCTCTGTTCCCCCATCCTTAAAAATTGGTGATGGTCCCTTCTGCTTCTCCTGTTCCTGGAGCCTGACAGCTCGCAGAATGTCAATTCAGAAGATTTTGCAAAGTCAGGCAGGTACAGAACCTTCTCTGCACAAACTGTGGTTACAGCAGTCACAATCGCATCTAGATCTGATTGAAACGGGAACTCGCAGCAACATGTGCAGGGCTCCGGAAACAGGCATGCCTGCTTCAAATCCTATTCCACTTATGACCTGTGTGACTACTGTCAGGTGACTCAACCTCTCTGAGTTTCAGTTTTCTTGCCTATGAAGTAGGCGTTTTGAGGAACTTGGCAGAGTGTTATGCTCTTGGCAAATGCTCCTCAGTGGTGGTTAGCTTTTTACTTGTCGCCATGACCCATAACCTTCGTGGCAGCCCTGCAAGATTATCTCCACTACATAGGTGTAGAAGTTGAGGCTGAAAGATGACACCACCTGCCCCAGGTAACTCAGAGACAGAAACGGAGTCTCAGGTCTAGGTTTTCTGACTCCAGGCTGTACCTTTCCCATGAGGCCCTGGCTCCCACCATAGCAGGAAGGTAGTTCTCTCTGGGGGGAGTCATGCTGGAGCTTCCCACTTATTCTGGAGAGTCCCTTAAGGGAACACACTCTGGCTGGACTCCCAGAGGACCATCTTTTCTTTGATTGTTTCCCAGCCTAGTTCAAGAAGAGCAGGCGGGGCTCAGGCGAGAGCTGAAGAAGCCGTCTGCTGACAATAACAACACATTTTTACCAAATAACCAACTCCCAGCATCTCCCATTAATGAGCGGTTCTTGCAAGGCAGACACGCTAACAAGATGCTTCTGAACTCCCGTCCACATCCTCCGCTGCCAATGGGGAAGGCATGAAAGCTAATGTTGGAGGGAGCTGCGTCCTTAATTACTGAGTGAGGGAGGAGGGCAGCCAGAGAAAGTCTTCTTCATCCTTTCGAATCTTTAATGAACCTTTTAACACGCTTAAAAAAAATAAATGAAGAGAAAATTTTTAAAAAGCTCTTTTTAAAGATTTTGGCAGGTTTGATTAGTGGTTTTGAAAGCCCTAAACAGCCACTTAATTGGTGAGCCCCCTTGACAGCTGGTGAATAGAAGGTAGGAACGCAGTGGACTGCACTGGCCTCGTCTCTCCCGTGTACCTTTTCCAAGATGGCTCATTGGCCCCAGACTCACTGACCCCCCATCTGCTGCCCATGATGCCCTGCAGATGTAGCTGTGCCAAGTGGGCAGATGGACACAGAGAACTTTCAGATTCTGAAAGTTCTTGCAGTGTGCCGAGCGCAATATCCAGAAGAGCGGTCCGAAGGGGTTGAAGGAAAGGGGATTGAGGCAGGGCTGGGGGCTCCCGGGGTGCTCGCATGCACAGTGAAATCTCCTCTGGGGTGGTCTGGCTGCCTTGCCTTCAATTCCGAGTCCTGTCATTGGAAGTAACTCATGGTGTCACTATGAGAGCATAGGCTTGGAGGCCAGGCTGTTCTGAGTGTGAATCCTGAATCTGGCCCTTTTCAATTGTGTGACTTTTGCAAATAAGAAACTTGTTTGAACCTCAGTTTCAACGTCTATAAATTGAGAACAAATATGCTCGCTTCCCAGGATTGTTAGAAGTAAATAGTTGAATGCATACAAAGTATTTGGCACATAGAAAGTACTCCAAAAAAGTAAATTTCTCCTGTCTTCAGCTTATCAGGAGCCGTATAAAGAGTCGACCATACAAGAAAAAGATGGGAAAGCTGTGGTAAAGATATGTGAACAACACAAGTATTTTAGGAAATAATAAGTATATGTGAGTCTCCAATAGGATATAGGAACTCAAACAATAATGGGATATTGGCCATATTAATAGAGGTAGAATATGTAGAATGTGGGAAGTGATCATCTTGCTGTACTATCCTCCGGTACTCCCACCCCTGGTGAAGTGGCACCACACTCTGAGCAAGATAATGGCCAAGGAGATTAGGTCTAGAAAGAGCCTTGGGATCTGACCATTTGGAACGTAGGAGAAGAAACTAGTATACTGTGTAGCCTGAGGAGAGACGAGATGGAGCAGAGGTAATAGATATTTGGCAGACTCAAACGTCTGACATGTAGTCCCTTGAAAATGATAAATAAGTGGTCTTAACCAGAGGGTAGAAATCCCCAAAACTGAATCAATTCATTTATGCAACAATATGTGCCAAGCGTTGTCCTCGGTCCTGGGATTAAAGAAGTGAACACAACAACGTTCTCTCCCTGAAGGAGCTCAGTTTCTAGTGGACACAGGCTGTCCTGGAGGTGGCAAGTCCCTGGCTGTACAGACTGGACAGCGTTTTGGAGAGACTGTAGTGGGAAGGAGCATCAGGTGAAGGTTGGACTGAGTGACCTTGACATCTGTGATTCTCTGAATATCAGTCGACCAGGTTCTGGTCCTAGAGGTAACCATCCTGCTAATAATGAAAGCTTTCCCTGGTCTGGGGTTGAGGCTGAAGTATAGGCCAGCTCTGGGTTTAGAAGCCACGAGTGGCGGGGTGGGTAGTGGGGGTTGGGGTGGAGTGGTGCCATCTAAAGTATAAGTATACATAAATACCCACCCAGGTGGATATTCACCTGTCCAGACACAGACCCCTTACTCCTGCTAACAGTGCCCTGATTTCCCTGGGGAGACTTAGTCCTCCTCCCTCTCCGTCTGGGTGGTTTGGGCGGGGTTGTCTCCTTTTTTCCTTCAGGGATAGGTGTGTGATCCTGGCCACAATGACTGTTCAGGGAGGGGTCTGTGACCCAAGCTGGGCCCATGGGAGCCCACGAGAGTCAGTGCTGCACTTTAGTAGGGACTGGTGAAAAAGGGGAAGACTTTCTTACTAAAAGAGGAGGCTGGCAGCCCTCTTGGCATCATGAGGCATGAGCGGAGTGCCTGAGAATATAGTCAATACAAAGGAAAGCAGGGCCAAGCCATGGCGAGAAAAACATCAACATTTTCACATTGGAACTTATTATAATATTTTACTTAAATAAAAATATTTATGTTTTTATATTATCCTGACAATATTTTTAGAGCCACCTAAAACTGTCCCCCAAACATACATGTTTCGTGGACTAAAACATCACCTGTTGTGGTTGTTTGAATTAATTTTTTTCTGTCACTTGTTTCCAAAAGAGTTCTCTCTAAAGCAGGAGCCTCTGTTAAGTAGAATATGGTTGTTCCCTCTCCTGGCTGATCTCAGACGACCTGACAGGAGAGACCCATTTCAAGAAGAACAAGAGGGGGTCAGTTAGCATCTCAGGGAGCTCCCCGAAAAGAATGAGTGTGGAACTCCTAAAAACATCCTTGCTCCTGAAGACACTTGAAACTGGGTAGAGGGTTCCTAAATCATGCTGGCATGATTCTAGATTAAAATGTCTCCATGGGTCTGTCATCACGCTGGTCTGCGGTCATTTTAGGGCGTGGGGTTTTTGCACCCTGCCCCCGCCTGAGGCCATAGCACAGGGCACCGTGAGAGGCTGCTGAGCCTCCTTGGGAGGGAAAGCTGCGGTGTCCACAGACCATTATCATTATTATTATAACATTAGGAAATACCTTCAGAGATTATTAAAATCTCAAGCAAGGATAAGCAGACCCACAGACCTGGTGCCTGATGGTTCCCTCGTGTAAGCCCTTGACAAGGCACTCGAGTTGAATAATCATGCTAATTTGTAGCTAATGAGCTTTCCTTCTAGCAGGTCAAAAGATGTTGGTGCCAGGCAGGTTTCTGGAGGCGTGGAAGCCTGGGATGCTGGTCCCCAGGGCAGAGAGGGTAGCCCAGCCCCTGCCCCCAGATACTCCCAGGATGGGTGCAGCTCAGGCCCTTCCTGGCGATATGAGGTAGTGACAAACCAGGGGTCCGAAGCCAAGAAGAAAACGTCTTACTGCGCCTGCACCTCTGGCATCTAAGCACAGCAGACTGTGTTGGTGGGGGGTCACCTGCAAGGGCAAAGGTGGGATGGGGGCCAGCTGGTCACTGCAGCCATCCCGTGAGCTCCCCAGCATCACCACACAGCGGAGATCAGAGGCAGGGGAGGCGGCGCCTGATTGATGCGGAACCGTGCGCCATTCACGGGAGGAAGCTGGCATCGGGGATGGGAGGCGTGGGTCCGAGAGCGAGAAGGGAGGGTGAGGCAGTAAGGGTCTGTCTCACTGACTTGTGTGGTCAAGAGGATCTCCGAGTGGGGTTAATTCAGTGACTTTCAAACTGAGCCAGGAAGGCGTCGGACGTCAGCGGGCGGAAGTGGAGGTGAGAAGCGGGGCGAGGGGAAAGCTCCGCCAGTGGTCCCCCGCCCTCCTCCCGGGGCGCTGGGCTCTCACGTGCTATATATATTGCAGTTCCATCTAAGATGTCATTCCAAAGAAAGAGTCCACGGCTTAAAGAAAAATATTTGAAAACCACTGGCATTGTCCACACTCCCCCATTGCACAGGTTTAACCGAGACTCAGAGAAAACCGCGTTTTCTAAGCCAGAATGTGTTTAGTCTCCAACAGGACATAGGACCAGATGTCCAAGCTTACAACCTTGCCAGAGCTGAGGCCAGGAAAAGGTCTTGGGGAAATGTGGAAATGAGACCCCATGGGACCCTACAGAGAGACAGAAGTAGCTGAGACTGGGGAAGCTGAGCCCTGAGGCCCCCCAGTGGTCTGAATGGAGGCGGGAAGATCAGGGCACCTTTCCATGGGTTCTGGCTGATGCAAATGCCAGCCGGAGGATCCCTGAGGCAGAACCCTACATCCCCGGGGTTGTGAGGAGGGAGTCGGCTCTAGCAGTTGTCTGGGGAGCTCAGTTGGGAAACTCACGTAGAACGAGACACACTGACAGGGGGTGTCCCAGGGGCCATTAGTGGAGTCTGTTGTGTTACCGATCCCCTACAGATTGCCAGAGTCATGCTTTCCAAATCTTGCCATCTCTCTCTGGCAGGTTCAATGTATCCTGGCTCCGTGCTCCCTGCATGGCTGCGGTCCACCCTTCAGACAGCTGCCTGCACATCTGGGACAGCTGCCCACACATCTGGGATAGCTTTCATGGGCCAGGTTGGCACCTCTGATGTGACACTACAGAGTCGTTTCATCCTCCCCGACGGCCTGGATACTGAGAAGGACACTGAGGTTTAAAGAAGTAAGATGACTTTCCACATCGGACAGTGGCAGAGCTGGGTCGATAAGCAGCTTTCCTGGTTCCTATCTGAGTGTTGAAATCCTTCCCCAGTGATTCCCCCTTCGGCATTGCCCAGGAGGATGTCCGAGGTGAAATATCGTCCAGAGGTTCCTCTTGAATCTGGGAGAGTGCCCTGGAAGATTTTTTGCTGCCATCCTGCTCTCCCAGGCATTCCAGACTGGCCTTTCTCAAAAATGTACCATTGGATGTTCACAAAAATGGAGGGCAGGATTGCCAGTCTATACATTTGGGAAACCTGGGGTTAAACCAAACTAAACAAGTTCTCTTTTTTTCAGGACTTGTCATATCTTTCGCCTTGATAATATGCCTTGTAAATCTCCAAGAAATGAATCTGGCGTGCAGCATTTCCCTTTCTCATTGGATCATTTTCACCTGTGAGGCCAGACTCAGCTACGCTGCAGTAACGAAAATCTCCAAAATGTTCCTGGCTCGTGACAACAAAATTATATGTCTCACCTGCACTATGTGTCCACTGTGGGTTGACAAGGGCAGTTGGCTCATTGTAGTCACTAGCAAGAGGTGCTTCCCAGCAGGGGACCGAGAATCCCTGAGGATCTGCTCCAACAATTCAGTGCTCCAGTCCAGAAGTAACCAGTCCACTTTCACTCACAGCCATGATAGAACGAGTCACATGGTCTCACCCAAGGAAAAGGGGGCCAGGAAGTACACTGCTGCCATATGCCAGGAAGCACAGAGCTAGAAGGTGTGGGAGAGCCCCACATCCAGGGGTTCTCTGGTCTGCAGATCACCTGCCAACATTCCATGGGACCCTGTGGTTCAGTAGAGCCCCATTTGGGAAGGCAGCTCCGGGGGATCAGTGCACCTTCCACTGAGGTCTTGAGAACAGCAGTTTCCCTTGTCCTGCTTTCCTCTGTTCTCCCCTCAAAGTCCCTTACCCTTGTCACATCCCATTAGACACAGGCTAAGCCCTCTTCACGAGCCACCTTCTGAGAAGGCAATCTCCCTGCAGGTGTCCTATGATTGCCTGACAGCAAAGAAGCCTGTGAATTGCCAGGAATGCACCATGGGATCTGAACCTCTCCTTCGCCTACAGCCAACAGTCCTGCCGGATGTGTAAACCACTTACCTGAGTCAGAGCAGAGTTGCAGAGAGCCCGTGAGTCAGAGGCTGGGGCCCATGGTGCCACATGAGAAGCCCATGCCCAGCAGGACCCACAGAGACCAGGCTAGGGACGGGCAATGGTGCCCAGTGGCTAGGACCATAGGTACTGGATCATACAAAATTGGGTGCGGCCTTGAACAGAATGTGGAACCTCTCTGATCCTCAGTTTCCTCATGTGCAAGTAGAGATGTTAACAGTGTTAAATAAGGAAGCACTGGATAAATCGGATATGACTGGATCACACTGAATATTGGTGGTGTTGTCATTAAGATAAGATGAAAAGAGAGCGGGTGTAGACAGGGTCCAGGAAGCCTGGGCTCCAGCCTCAGGTCTGCCCCATCTGCCATTGGCACTTCACCTCTCTTGGCCTTGTGTAATGCGGAAATTTCCCCTATCTTTAACAGGCCTCCAGAGCCCCTGCCAGCTCTGCAGCTGCACCTCGCACCATGCTCCACATTGTGCTCCCCATTCCAGTTGTACTGGATTGTTTTCTTTCCATAGCTCAGATTTTGTATTAGTCAGCTACAGCCACACAAATGCTGTGTAACAAACCATCCAAAAGTTCGGTGGCTTACAAAAATAAGGATTTATTCTCAAGTCCATGGGTCTTAAGTTTGGCTAGGGTTTGGATGATAGAGGCTCGACTTAGCTGAATAGTTCTGTTTCAAGCTATGGGTGTTGAAGGTTTGTCTCCAGGCTGCAGGTTGGGCTCATTTCTGCATCATGTGTTTTCCTTCTGGAGCCCAGGGAGGTTCTTATGGAGCATCACCAGAATACAATAAACCAAGTCAAATCACATTACATCTGGCCAAAGCAAGTCATGTGGCCAAGTTCAACATCAGTGGGGCAGGGAAATGCATACTACCCACATGGGGTGGGAAGAGAAGTGAACATCGGTTGAATAATTACCTAAACTGTCCCAGACATGCTGTATTTTCTCTCTGCCCTCAGTCTCAGAGCCTTTGTGCGTGCCGGTCACTTCACCTGGAGCACTCAGTCTGCACATTTAGATCTCAGCTTAGAAATCACCTTCATCGGAGAAGCTGCCGCTGACCTCACCGAGTGGCTTTGCTCTGTCTTATATGCCCGCAGCACCTTGTGGACCTCCTTTCCCAACCGGCCCAAGGCCCTATGTCTTGAACTGTAAAATGGGCATAGCAATACTTACATCACGGGGTTGCTCTACGTGGACAATGATAGGGTATTTGAAAATGATGGGGCTGGAATATGAGAAGTGCTCAATCCGTGATGGTTACTCTGTTCAGTGCCAGCTGTATCCATCCTGCCCCATCCTGTGTTCCCTGGGTGATGCCCACGCCCTAACGCTGCCCCTGACAGACAGCCTCGTATCCCTCTCTTTCCAAGCCCGTAAGCCCTTCTCCCAACACTCGCTGTTTCCATGACGCCCTTGGTTTGGGAGCTCATTTTAATGAAGAAGATTGATTAATACCAAATTATTACCTTTCTTTTGTGTCCCTTTTGTCATTTAGCAATAGAAACAAAAGACATTCTTGAGCTCAAGTCAAACATTTACCAAATTAATTCCCTGCCAAAAAAAAAAAAATTGTTTGAGATTTCAAGGGTTGGTGGTTTTTTTAAAATTTCTTTTTCTCTCCTTAACTATACTACATCATGAAGTAATTGCCTGATTAAGGGACGTGCAGCTTGAAGAGTGACACATTTTTTAAAATTAGAATGCGCCTGCCAACGGACACAGTTATGCAACTGGTTTTCTCTTTCCCAAACAACTTGGTTCTCAAGGAGAAATGGCAGAAGAGACAAGGACAAGCGAAAAAAAAAAAACAAGATGAGGGAAACGGGCAAGAACTGATTGATAGAGCGTATCTTTGGTGACTTGGTTCTGCCCCATTCTCCCGAGACCCATCTCTTGACACCCTCTGGGATCTGTAGCTGCCTTCCGCTCCACCTTCATTTATGCAAACTCACTCTCAAAAAGGCCTATAATGGGAATTCCTGCTAAGACATCGATTTGAACAACACTGACTCAACTCACAGTGGGAGACATGCTCCAGGCTGGGCACTGGGCATAAAGAGGTCCCTAGGATTTGAGCTTTGCTACCCAGGCAAGCAAAGGAGACACCGCCATGAACAAATAACTGAATTATGATAAATAAATGGTCCTGGGAAGGTCAAGGGGAAAGCAAACCTTATTTCATGACACCGTCTCTGTACTACGATGCTCCAGCCATGCTGGCCTTCTCTGCACCTCTGCCATTCCACACTCAGTCCTTAAACTCAGTTCCTTTTTCTTAGAATGCTCTTTCCCTAGACCTCTGCAGAGCTGCCTCCCTCACATTAAATATCCCCTCCGCCCAGAGCCTCTCTGACCACCGAGCTGGAGGAGCAGCCCTCCCCAGGCCGGTCTCTCTCCATTTTCTTCCTTTATTGTGTTCACAGCACTGGTTGCAACCTGATGTCTCCTTTTTTGAATGTCCGTTTCCATGTTAATTGTCTGTAGCCTCAAGTACCGGGCTTGTCTGCCTTGTTCCCCTGTAATTCTCCATTGCCTAGACCAGAGCCCGGCATGTTTCGGTATCCAATCAATGCTTGCTGGTGAATGAATGGGCAAATGAATGAATGGATGGATAAATGAATGAATGAATGAATGAATGAATGCAACTGCTTAACTACTGCCCCACAAAGGGGACACATTCTTTTCT
Source organism: Pteropus medius (assembly GCF_902729225.1). NCBI lineage: Eukaryota > Metazoa > Chordata > Mammalia > Chiroptera > Pteropodidae > Pteropus > Pteropus medius. The sequence continues at coordinate 1,053,866 of NW_024350927.1, forward strand.
CAGGAATCATCTTTTAAAGCTGCTCCTGACCCAGATTTCTGGGGTTTGGGGAGGACAGGTGACGAAAAGAAGGTCAGAATGGGCATCCAGAGTCACAAGCTCTAACCTTACCCATGATGACAGTAAGTGGTTGGCCCTCTTTGGGCCCTTCACGCTTCCATCTGAAATGAGTTACATGATCCAAGAGATCCCTCCTGACTCCATCCAAGTCGGAGTCTATCCATAAATCCAAAGAAGCCAGTGACAAAAAAAAAAACCACACATATTATGATTCCACTGACGTGATACTGTCCAGAAGAGGCAAATCTATAGAGACGGAAAGCGGATTAATGTCTGCCAGGGCCTGGGGGTGGTGATCGCTACATAAGTACGAAGTTTCTTTTTGGAATGATGAAGTGTCCCTAAAACAGATACGGTGATGGCTTCACAACTTTGTGAATATATTAAAACCAACTGAGTCGTTTAAAGAAATTAAATAAAGAGCCCTGGTTCTCACGATGAGGAAGTGGCAGAGCCAGGACTGGAACCTAGCAGCCTGGTCCCAGAATCACTCCGTTTAACGCTGACACCTGGTGCCCTTCAGGTGACAAGTGATGGACAATGAGCAGAAGGGGCTGACTGCTCCCCAGGGTTCAGGTGCAAGTAAGAAGTGGGGCCGTCTGAGTCTTGCTTGGTCTTTGCCCCACGAGCCTGGGTCCTGCACGGAGCAGCTCTGTGGTCCTGCCTTCAGAGTGACCTCCATCACTGCCATCAGGAAGGGCGGCTCCTATCTGGCACCGGAGGTGAGCTGGGAGCTGAGAAAGGCGGCACATACACTATCCCAGGTGAGTCTCACAGCTGTCCTGGCGGAAACACTACCCCAGCTCTGAAAACCGAGGCTTCCATGGGACGAGGTCTCCCTCTCAGGTTCAAATCCAGGGCTGTCCCCAGCCAAAGCCACTTTCCTCTCCTGGGCTCTCACACAGCAACTCCCGCTTGCTCTCTAGCTGTGGGCACTTAGCACATTCCTTATCTCTCTGAGATTGTCTTCTCAGCTACAAAACGAAGAAAATAATCTCCTCGACAGGGTATTATGAGGATTAAATGGAAATAGTATGATACGTGATGTGATACATGATATATGATATGACATAGGTAATGTAACCTGACAAATTTTATGTAATAAAAACTTTATCTAATGAATTTTAATATAATTAAATTTTATGTAATATAGTTGATCCTTAAATAACACGGTTTTGAACTGTAATGATCCACTTACATGAGGAATTTTTTTTTTCAATTGCACAGTTTAATCGACCCACATAATTCAAACCTAGTTGTTCAAGGTCAACTCCATGTCTGGGAATTCGAGTCTGCGGAGGGCCGACTATAGTTCTACGTAGATTTTTGACTGCCCCTAACACCCTATCCCCTGTATGAAAATATTTTATAATAATATGATAATATATAATATAACTCCCTCCTCTAGAACACAATAGAATAAAATAGAATATAATACCCCCCTCTAGAATGTAAACTTCACGACAGCAGAGTAATCCCCAGCACTGCTAAAATAGAAGCTATCAAATAGAACACATTCAAATGAAGTTTGTTGAATGAATAAATGAATGAGCCCATGGAAAGGAGTTAGCACAGAGTAGGTTCTAATTTATGGCAGCTATCACCAGTGTTAAAAGTAAACCTTTCCCCACAACCAACAGCAAGGTCAACACCCACAGCCTACCTGGGAAAGGCTGGGCCCAGGTAAGAAACTGCTTAATGTTGGCAGCATTCCGACACAGACACAACCGTCAGCACTAGTGACAGACGTCTGTCAGGGATCTCGCCGACTTCTCTGAAAACCTTTCACAACCTACTCAGTCAGTTGAGTCATCAAGAGGGTGAAACGCTCAACCTAGCTGATCGATGCTCATGACCCACTATCCACCTGAGATCACCTGGCTAGTGACTTCATACAGGGTGGGGAACTGGTCAGCGACGGCAACTTAAATCCGCTCGACAAGCACGTCCCCCTATACCAGCCGAGGACCTTCCTGAGGATAGAGACCCCGACTGCTCCTTTTCTTTGCCTTCCCCATCCCCTCCTCCCTGCCCCAGGGATCTCCAGGCACTAGGTCTGTGGAATGTAGGCCAAGAGTGAGATCTGTATTTATTGGGTTAACATGAAACAGCAAAAGATAGAACCCAGCCTTGCCTCCACCCCCAGCATACCTGGCTTAAGCATTTTGGTTAGTAGGCTTCTCAATACTGACCATTCAGCCTCCCACCTGCAGGCCCGGACTCCCACCCCTGCAGGTCCAAAGCATCTGTGGAGACACACAGGTGAGTGCGGCCCTGCTCACGGTGCACCTGTGCTGAAGGAGGATGCAGATAACGATATGCAAATCCTGGAAAGCCAGCAGATGCTGCAGGGCCCCGGAGAGCTGAGGAAGCTGTCCATCTGAGCTGAGGAAGCGACCTCGTCTTGGGATTTCCAGGGGCCAGTTGGTATGTGAGGAGACAGAGCAGGAAACCTGCAGAGACCAGAACAAAGCCAGGATACTGGCAGGAGGGGGAAGCGGAACTCGTTTTGTGGGGGAGGGGGCAGGAGAAGAAGAGGATGTGGGCAGGAGGGGGACTTTGCTCACTGGAAAACTCGATTTTGAGGAAATCTGGGTCTGGAATGAAATGAGCCTTTGGGGATGAAATGTAATATTGTCTCAGAGCCTTTGTCTTCATTTAGGGCTATGGGATTGTATTTATCGTGGCTTCTCCCTTCGTCCCAGTTACATTTATTTTGGATTTATTCACTTAGGAATCTTGCAACAAGAAGTTGAAATGAGTAAATGTACTTTTTTCCCGAGCTACATTAATTTCGGAGTGAGATTTATTCTGTCCACTGTTCCCTTATGGTTACAGATGAACTGCTAAGGCTGCACTGGGGGCTTTAACCAGACAGGTGAGGCTGGAGAGGTGGAGTAGGTGTCCCCAGCGAGCCTGGGATCTGGGAATTCTTCAGCTCAGCTGGGTCCTCAGCCCTATGACAGCATTTTTCCGATAGGAGTGTAAGGAAGTGGAAAAGTGAAGTCTTCCATTCAATAGGTATTTTCCTCCATGCCTATCACCTGTCCCGGAACATAGTAGATGGTATCATTACAATGCATCCCTCAAAAAGGTACGTTGAAGTCCTAACCCCAAGTCCCTGTGAATGTGACCTTAACTGCAAACGTAATAAAGTTAAGATGAGGTCATTCGAGTAGGCCCTGATCCAATGATTGGTATCCTTATAAAAACAGAGAAATTTGGACACACAGGGAGAACACCGTGTGACAAGAGAGGCAGAGATTGGAGTGACGCAGGTAGGAGCCAAGGAACGCCCAGGATTGGCAGTTACCACCGGAAGCTAGGAAGAATAAAGGAAGGATTCTATCCAGAGTCTCAAAAAGAACACGAGGGCCCCGAACACTTTGGTTTTGGACCTGTAGCCTCCAGAAATGGAAGAGAGTAAATATCTGTTGCTTTAAGCCGCCCAGTTTATGGTTTGTTTTTTTTTTGTTGTTTTTTGTTTGTTTGTTTGTTTGTTTGTTTTGTTAAGCAGCCCTAAGAAACTAATCCAGTAGGTAAATGTATTTGTTGAATAAATGAATAAATGTCTTTACTGTCAGACCCTGCACTAAGTTCTTGAAATAGAGAAGCCTAAGATACTGTTCTTCTTTCAAGAAATTTATCTAACGGTTATTAGTACCCTCTTTCTATGGCTGTGGCCCTTTATGGTCCTGGGAGTCCAAAGTGTCCCTGATTTTAAGAAACTTAAATATTTGTATTCTCACGAGACCCAGGAACCATATAAGAGACAGGCAACAAGTCTCCTCAGACCTCTCTCAAAGGCAGGTGTTTTTGACCAAGATGTACACGAGTTCTAAGAAACCCTTGTTCCAGTCTAGCTCTACCCATCTTCTCTTTGTCAAATGTCTATCCCCTCCCCACACTATCCCTTGGTTATCCATAGCTAGGGAAGTGGGAAAAGCATTCAAAGACATGGAGGGCAAATATCAATAAATGGTGGAGGACTGTAATACAATTTAATCTGGTGTAGCCACAACTCCAGACTGATGGTGCTTAGAGGCCAGGATCTCAGCATATTCCCCAACATCATTTATAATTGCCCTGTACTTGACCCAGTTGCTCCACCTCCCCCATCTGCTAGCCCCACCTGCCCCCCGTGGAGCCAAGGGGATTCATCACAGAGGTCAGAAGACCCGGGTAGTGGTCCTGGCTCTCTCACAAAACAACTGCCTCTAAAGGGCAGCCTGCTTCCTGTCTCTGGCCTTGGTGTTCCCCGTTAGAACATGGATGGGGCTGAACGGAAACAGTGGTGCCCCTCCCAGCTCTGACGCTCTGGATGCTGAGATTCATTGCAAATAAGGGTGATTCTGAGGCTGTTGTGAAGAACCGATCCCGATCTCTGCCCTCTCCCACCCACCATGGTTGAGTGGTGGACATTTCCTCCATTTCTCCCACTTCCTTTGGTCTAAAGGAAGAGAAAGACACATCAAGGTCTCCGGAAGGCAGGGTCATGCCATCGTGGCCAGATTGTTAGCTTGACACATTGGAAGTAAACAACCCTTAATAAACCATGGTGCCACCCTGGCATTGCCCAATATTACCGGGTGGCTCAATCCCTTAACCTTCCCAAGCCTCAGTTTCCCCATCTGCATATGAGAAAAGTCACTACCACTTGTCTTCTTCCAAGGATTCTTTTGAGGATTGGCATGTGAATGAGATGACCTCTCTAACCAATCTGGAGACAATCCGTCCATGTCTGTCTTTCTTCTGCCACCATAGGCCTGAGTTCCCTTTTCTTTACTGCTCAGGGAGACACCCTGCCAGTGGCTTCATGGACAGAAAACTGCAGCCAGAGCCCTCAGCTTCAGGAAGCTGGGACTCAGGGGAAGGGCTGAAAGGAAGAACTCACTGAAGATCTGTGCTAGGAGGAGATGGAGACGGCAGCTACCCTAGGTTTGGAGAGGCAACGGATAATCAGATTGGCCATTTCTCTGCTGTTCCCCGCGACCAGCCACCATAATACTTGACACACCTGGTTGATAAGATTCAGCATGTCTTTCAGATGTGAGGACCACCAGCTACTGGACATCTGGCTCTCTGAACACTGCCGGCGGCACAAAGGGATAAAACAGCTCATCTTCTTCAGCGCTTTGTCCTCCAGATGTGCGGCAGCCTACACAGGGCACACATCTGGAGAACCAGGAACGCCTCCTACGGAAGTCAACAAACACGCAAGATCTGGAGAGTGAAAAACAAGCTGTCAGCTGCCTTATTCTGATAAGCCGTGGACCGCTTTGCCATCCCCCCTCCTGTCAGCCCCTCTGCTGTTCTTCGCTGTCTTACCTCTGAAACTGCCAATTCCCTGGTGCCAGGCGTGGTCAGAAAATATCAGTGAGGAAACAAGAAAAGAAAAAGCAAAAGCTGATGGCTTTTTGATGCCTGCCAACATAAATTCATGTGTGACTCTGTTTTCCTGAATGGAGGAATCGGTTGATTCATTTCAACAGAGCTTGCCCTTTTTAATTAGCCAAGGATCTGGAACTGTGCTAAGCTCTTTACAATGCTTCATCTCGTTTAATCCTCACGTCTGCACTACAGAGTTGGTACTATGAGATGTACCGTTTACCGGGGAGGAAAATGAGGTGCAGAGAGATGAAGCAACTTGCCCAAGGTCACACAGCCCTGGCGGCCTGGAAACAGGCTGCCAAGCCAAGACTGACTTCGGCGTTCACGTGGTACTGCCCCACCGCACACGGCTCCTGAAAAATGCAGAGGAGAATGGTTACTTATTCAAGCACGTGGTGTCGGTGATCCCCAAAAAACATGCCGGAGCACGCCTCCACCTTGACACCAGCTCCAACAGCGAAACTGGGATTTAGATAAGGCAAGACCTTGCCGGAGCGGTCTTCACTTATTTAAAATTTCGATATTTTGTTCATCATGGATTTTTTTTTGCATTAGATTTGATACTTGAAAATACTGCATTAAAATATGATTTACCTTGATTACTAAGATTTGTGGCACCTCCTTCAATTTTGTCCCTCAGGGTACCTCCACCCCACTCTAGCTAGCCCCTGCCTTGATTTACAGAGCCCCTCCTTTGTTTCCACGCTGGGGCAGAGGTGAGTCATGATGACCATAAGTACCCAGACCTTGCCTTTGGGGAGCTCACCAGAATGGGACTAGTGATAGTACTTAGCTCGCAGGGCGGGCGTGCAATGACCCGCACAAAGCACTTCGAACAGGCTCCCACAGAGAGAACACCCTCACCGTGTGTTAGCTGTCATTACAAACATTGTTGTAATGATCCTGTGAAAACCATGATCACCTGGAGAATTTGGAGACAGGAGAGCTGGAGAGGGCTAAAGAAACCGACCAGTGCTGCCTCAGGGAGGAGGACTTAAGGCAGAGCTTGATCAATAGTTCGAATCGGAACAGGTGGTATTCCATAGAAGGGATACTGCAGCCTCCTTGGGAAATCTGACGATTTTATAAATTAATCAATTTATTTTGAATTGTGGTAAAACCTATGTGACATAAAATTTGCCATTTTGCCCGTTTTTACGTGTGCAGTTCAGTGGTACTGCATACATTCACACTGTTGTGTAACCATCTGCACCATCCATCTCCCGAAATTTTTCATCTTGCAAAATACTGAAACTGTATACCTATTAAACACTAACTCCCCAATCTCTCCTCCCCCAGTCCTTGGTCACCATGATTCTGCTTTCTGTCTCCATGAATTTGACTGCTTTAACTACTTCGTATAAGTGTAACTGTACGGTATTTGTCCTTTTGCGATTGGCTCGTTTCACTTAGCATAACGTCATCAAGTTTCATCCATGTTATGACATCTGTCAGCATAACATCTGATAATTTTGCAAATCTTAGGAACTACCTGGAAATTGATGGAAGGAAGAAAGGAAGAAAGGAGAGATGGATGGAGGGATAGATGGATGGATGGATGGATGGATGGAGGGATGGAT
>NW_024350927.1:1060907-1088396 GCF_902729225.1 Pteropus medius
TGGATGGATGGATGGACGGACAGGTGGATGACTGGGCAGATGATTGGATGGATGGAAGAATGAATATTTGTGCTGGAATTCAAGTGTGTGGCTTGAAAGAGATGGTAAGATAGGATACAGTCCAACCTTGAGTATCTCACAGCTTAGGTAAGGAGCCAGGAGGACAAATGCTCCCTTGACAATATCACAGGCTCTACATTCGACACATATACAAAATTCCACTGGGAGAGCATTACGATGCCCGCTAAAAGTATCACAGATGCCACCAGACTTCACAGAAAAACTGTAGCTGAGTGGTGAGGGCCAGTGAGGAGTTTCTCTTTCTTGGGTGGAGGAAGGGGAGCTGGGTACCCTAGACAGAGCACACAGCATGTGCAGAGGCTCAGTGGCAGGAAAGCTCAGGACACAGAGACCATGCTTGTTTAAAAAAGTAACTCTGGGTCTCTGGAACAGGGAGGACCTGGGTTCGAATCCACACATTGCTAGTTACTAACCGTGTGACGCCAGGCACGCTGCTTCACCTCTCTGAGCCCCAGTTTCCTGAGCTGTGAAATGGGGGTGATGATGGCATTGATCTCTGAGAGTGGTTTCAAGGATCCTGTAAGAACATAAAGCATGAAGGTCAGAGCAAGCTCTCAGGAAAACGGCATCTCTTCTTAAGCCCTCTCACACCCTTAGGCCCCTTCTCTCCTGCGGGCATTCAGGCCGAGGCCAGTCTGGGAAAGGCCTTGCACTGCAGAGAGGACCAAACCCCAGGGCAGATGAGCCAGTGGCTCCCTCCCGCCTCCACTGCCAATTGGCTGAGGTTTCTTCTTCCCGTCCCTCCGTGGTTATTCTCTAAACTGCACCTGCCATCACTTTATTCACGAAGATTTGCATCGATTTTGCCATAAACGGTTATGAATTCAGCTTGTGGAAAAAATAACATTGATCCCCACACCTCGTAATTTGTCTCTGAGCTGCAGGGCCCGCTAACAGTTTTCCCAGAGATTTACGTCGGGAAGCAGGAGACATGGCTCCAGTCACCCGCTCCGTGACTCTAAGGATTTTCCTTGGTGACTTCGTCCCTTTGGTTGAAAATGGACAGATTCGGGGACTGTGGACCAGGGCCCTGCTAGCTGCAGGAGAAGAAAGGAAAGAGGAGGACGGAAAGAGTGAGAAGGGAAGGGAGACAGAGGTGGGGAAAAGAAAAAGCCTGTTGAGCAAAGGAAGGAAGGAGCACGTCATTCTCCCAGCATCCTCCGCGCGCCAGGCACGTTGACCTCTTTCCATATGCGAACTTCATAATAATAAAGCCGGTGTCATTAGCTCCATGTACAATGAGGAAACTGAGGCTCGGAGAGGTTGAACAACACGTAGAGAATCACACGGTACACGAGGGACCAAACCAGTATTACAGCCCGGATGTGGTCGAGCTGCCATTTCCTCCCTGGGCACATGGTGAATGATGTTGCCTGGCACCCCCCTTACAGTGTGGTTGTGCCAATGACCACCTCTGGCCAAAAGGAAAGGGCCAAGGTGACATCTGTTACTTCCAGGCCTGGCCCTCAGAGACATCTCTCATCTCCCTCTTTCCTTGTTTGGAGACCTGGGACGATGTAGCTGGAAGATGCCAACAGACTGTAAAATGAGTAAGAAATAAGCCATCGTACAAAGCCACTAAGATGTTAGCAGTTTGCATTAATCACCTTAACGCCATAACTGACATTGATTGAACACTTACTATGTGCCAGACACCGTTGTAAGGATTTCGTATTCTTTCCTCATCTGAACCTTACAACCCCCTGAGGTAGGCACTGCTACTACAGATGAAGGGACCGGAGCCTACGGATGTAAATTACGTGCTCAAGGTCACACACGTAACGCGTGGCATGATCAGGACTCAAACTCGGGCAGTGTGGTGTTCATGTCGGGGTCCTATTTTCCCTTTGTCTTGCCGGAACATTCCCTCTTCCCCAGGAAGGAGGCACAGTGAGTGGGAGTCAGGAAAGGGGCAGCAACTGTGATAGGTGCCACCAGCTTTGCTGATGAACCCTTACTTGAGTACACTATTTTAACAAACATCATTTCTTTCATTACCCCTGGTCCCAGAAGTTATGCATAAAGGAGGTGATAACAGGTGGAAACCCTGTGTGGAATCCTGCGATGTGTGTGTCTGCCCCCTGATTCACTCACTCGGAGCCGTGCGGTCTTTAACTAGGCCTCATGCCTCTCTTGTCCTCCATTTCCCCACGTGTGAAATGAGGGGGAGGTGAACCGGCCAAGCTCCAAGGCCCCCAGCTCTAGCATGCCAGGGCAGAAATTCTCATTTCCAAGAACAGCTGGACTTGGCTGGAGGTGCCTGGGTACATGCTAAGCCCTGTGCCAGAAGCAGGCTTTTGCCTGGGGTGATCGACTTATTCCAGAGAAACTTAGCAATATAATGAATTGGGTTGGCTTTCTTTCTATTTGCTTCCAGTCAGTTCTGTGTATAAGTAGCCACAACCAAGATCTGTTCTAAGTATAGCTTTTCCGTTTGAGGACTCTTATCTTTCATTTCTTGGTATCTTTGCCTTTTCCATATGCCTCTCTCAATCCAAAGGAGGCCTCCTGGGGGCCGCTTAAGACAGTAGGCTTAGGTGGGGAGGCAACACTCTGATCTGACCTTTGCTGCCACATTCCATCCTATGGTCTGGCTTGAGGTGCCTGAGAAAAGGATAGAGCTTCAGCCTTCTCTTTTGCCCATTAAGATGTCTTCTCATGGGATCTGCTGAACACGAAAGAATAAGCCAATACACATCACATTTTAAGAGTTTCAACAGACCTGCTAGAGTTACAAACACTGTTGGCACGTTATCTGCTCTCAAGACATCACAGGCAATATCAGATGTTTGCCATGTCATAACAAGGGCCGCCATCTTTCTATTCTGAGATACCTCCGTCTTCACCACCTGCTCCTTGATTACTAAGCCAAAGCTTCATAGCTTAAGTTTTGTTATGGCAGTTCTCCACTCCAGTACCAAAGTTGGTTTTAGTTAAGATGCAGACTCAGCTGCTGTAAGAAAAGCCAAAAGAGCAGAACTTTAAACAAAATGGAATTTCTCCCTTGGGTAACAGTCAATCCAAGGCTTGTGAGGTAGCTTCACAATGTCAGGGTCAAGGCCTCCTTCAACTTTATTGCTCTGCTATTGTGCACGTATAGTTTCCGTCTTATGATCCAGCATTCTCAGCAGTAGGCAGAGTGGGACAGAAGTGGAGGATATTTCCGTAATTTTTCTCTCGGAATCTTATTGGTCCCAGAACACCCTAAACTTTATATTATACCTATAACATATATAGGAGAATAAATAGATCTTACCGTTGACCATATTTTAATAATAAAGTTCTATTAAAGAAAAAAAAAAAAGAGAAGAGAAGAGAAAAGAGAGAGAGAGAGAGAGAGAAAAAGAAGAAAAAGAAAGAAAAAAGAAAAGAAAAGAAAAGGAAAAGAAAAGAAAAAAGAAGAAAAGAAAGAGAGAGAGAGAGAAAGAAAGAGAGAGAGAAAGAAAGGGAGAAAGAAAGAAATGAAGCTAGCAAAAGTGATAGAACCAGACCTCAAACCCAGCGGTCTGGTTCTGGAGCCCACACACATAGCTGCAACACGGGTCTGCCTCCTCGACACGGGCGATGTTTCTGAAACAGTGCTCAGATGTAATCGGAGTTCAATGAACGTTACTTTCCCTGTGCGCTGACCCTAGATGGTCAGGTCCTAAAAACTGGGCTGCCACTACCACTGCCTAGACAGATAAGTTCTGGAAAGGAAGTGCAGAAAGTGTTCATTTCTGGGACATGGTGGGAGGGTGTAGCCAAGTGACATCATGGGTCTTTGGGTACCTTGGGAAAATAGCATATAGCTGTGTTTCTCAAAGCATATTCTGCAAAGCACCCACTCGATTTTATTAGGGTTGCGTGGAGCCCGGGCATCCTCACTGATCTTGATGTGCATCAAACTCTGATAACCACCGGTTTGGACTTCACAGAAAGCATGTGGCACATGGTTACTGTGGCATGGTCACAGGCGGTGGCCAAGTGGGATAAATACCTTCTGACTTGTGAACCAGATCTACCTGGGTTCGGACTCAAAGTCTACCGCTTGCTGGCCTCCTGAGTTCAGACACATCACTGCAGCTTGGGTATCTTGTGTTCTCATCTGTAAAATGAGGGTGAAAATGCCTGCCTCACAGGACTGTTCACTCATTCAGCAAATATATGTTGAGCATCCACCACCTACTGAGAACTGTCCTAGGCGTTAAACAGGGCAAGTCAAACCCCTGCTCTCATAGAGCTTATGTCATATCAGGGAGACAGAAAAGAGGTAAGAAAGGTAAATAAAACCTGGTATGTCAGATGGTAGTAAGTGCCACAGGGGAAAATGAAGCAAGAAAAAGCATTAGAAACTGTGGCGGGAAGCATTTGAGAAGGTGATGTTTAAGTGAGCCATGCAGATAATTGGGGCAGAAGCACTTCCGGGGGAGGGGTCAGCCTGGCTCTGAGGCAGAAGCAGGCCTGGTGTGTTACGGCCGCAGCGAGGGAGCTGGTGTGGCTGGAGTAGAGAGGGAGGGAAGAAGAGCCGGAGAGGGGAAGCAACGAGGGGCCAGAGGACAAAGGGCATCCCCGACTCTGTGCTGACCTTGGACTATTGATGATGAAACGGAAGCCCTTGAAAGGTTAGGAGCAGAAAAGTAATATGACTGGGCTTATGTGTTAACAGAATCTTTCTGCCTGATATGCAGAGGATGTTCTCAAGGAGGCAGGCAGAGGAGTGGGAAGCTATTGTAGTTGTCCAGAGGTGACAGAAACACTGAGAAAATCAGATGAGAAGACGTGTGCCAAGGGCCTGACTGATGCTCCACTGTTGGCTCCACCCCATTCTGGCTCTCAGGGGCCAATCACACCTACCCAAAGACTCAAAGAGAAGAGAAAGGCACCAAGATGCTCCTGCGTGAAGGAGGCGTGTCTGCCCAGCCCCAAGAAACCTGCACGGCTTTCTCTGAAGCTTGGGCCTCTCAGCCCCTGACCCATTCCCCATGGGAACCTGGGTGGGGCTGTATGGAGAGAGAAGGAGGCACATGTATGGATCCATGCTTATGTGTGCACATGGTGCCGTGAAGGCGTGTCCTTTGTGTGTTAGTGTGTCCACATGTGTGTGTTTCTGTGTGCATTCATGCCTCTGATTCTGTAGGAAAGCAGGAATGTACACCCCCGGTGCTTAGCCCTTCCCCCGCTGGGGTTCAAGGACCTAAGCAATCTCATTAGTGGCTTGAAAGGCCCCCTGACCTCCTGGGGAAACGTGAGGCTGGGTGGACAGCTGGGGCAATTGAATCCTTTGAACAATTTGTTTTATCTTCCTACTTGGGAACATCTGCTAGCACCGGGGTCGGGTCTGGTCCACAGAGCGTTATCTCTGTGCTAAGGATGAGGGGAAGAGGAAGGAGAGAAGCACCAGAGGAATGAGATGGGGGACACTGGCGAAGGGAGATAGAGGAGAGAGACAGAAGAAAGAGGAACGGGTAGAGAGAAAGGGAACCGACTGAATTCGGAGCGATTCTGAGCAGCAAATCTCCAAACTGGCAGTTGAAAAATCAAAAGAATTCTACCAAATTAGGTAACAAGTATTGCAAAGTAACAAGAATGATTGAATAACACGTATTCAATCATTCATTCATTTGTTTGCTTTTCAACCAGAATTCTTTAATGTCTCTGTCTGACACCACCCCCCGCCCCGGCGCCCAGTCCTGCATTTTTAGTTCTGTTTCCTTTGCACTGTTGAAGATGTGCCCTCAAAACGCTATTCCCACCCAGGAACGAGTTGGTTGGTTGTGCTTCTAGTGTCTTCTTGTGACCCGGTGTAAGGATCTCCGGCCTTTACTACTGATATATGATCGGTTCAAGCCCTTTATCCGGCGTCCTGAAGCAATACTCCCACCCCGTTGTTTTCTGAGCGCTCCTGGGGGAGCGGGGTATCACCCTCGCTTCCGGCTTTGAGTTCCTCTCCCGGTTCCACTTTCCATCTCTCACACCTCCTCTCCTACAGCTGCACTGGCTCAGCTTTGGCACCCCGCCACGTCCCTGACTGCCTCCAAACGCGCTGGACACGGCGTCACGTGCAGCAGGTGTGACTCCATTCGCGCAGTGTTGGAGACAGAGTTACTGCACTGCAATGCAAACTTAAAGTGGAACTTGAGACTCCTCTGTTATTAAAGACAACGCCCTTCTCCGTGGCCGTGTGCCCCACAGGCCGTGTTGCCTACTCTGCTATCTTTCTCTCTCCTCCCCTTATCTGGGAGGTGGGCGAGCTGGATGGTTTCTGAAGCACCTACCAGCTCTGAAATTCCATGGGGCTCAATCCCAGGCGATCCTTAGCTTGTTGGCTCTGGAAAAGAGCACTGTCCAGAGACTTATAACAACGAATGGTGGTTTTGTCGCATCCCATTCTTATTTATTGATGTATTCCCTTTTAGCCTCAGTTCCCGCTCCATCTCTCCCCTCCCACAGGCAATCCTTCTGGCGTGCTTTAGGGGTATCCTCCTGTCTGCGTGTCTTTTTGTGAAACGCATGTCGTTATTTTGCATGTGTGCATTTTCAGTATACTTAAGTGGAATTTCCATCCCAGCACTGGGTTTTGCAATCAATTCATATGGCTGTGGGTGCATCTGGTGTGTTGCTTCTAACTGCTCTCAGCCTCATGGCAGCCATACTGTCTCTCTGTCTATTCAGTTGCCCTGGGAAAACTAACATTTTGGACATCTGTCATTTGCCAGACACTGACCAATAAAGGCTCAGATTTGAATTATCAGACTTAACCCTCACAGCAACCTCTGCAGTCGGCTCTACTATTATCCCCATTTTATGGACTAAGAAAGTGAGGCAGACGTTAAGCAATTTTCCCAAGATAACTAAACTAGGAAGTAGCAGATCAGGGATGTGAATCTAGGCCTGATTCCAATGTGCTTTTTTTTAATCACTCTGCAAAGCAGCCCACTCTGGGCCCCTTCCAAATGTAACATTCTAGAGATAGTTGTGCCTAGTTCTAAGAATCACAGTGATAATAATAGCTATTACATTTTGCATACCGATTACATGCAAGGATCTTTATCTCATACAGAGCTGCCATGTACAGCTGCCTAGATAGTGCACCACATAACTTGAGGGAACACCATCTACCTAGAGTACAATGGGGATGGCGCCCCCTGGAACCGCACAGTGGGATAGCAACGATCCTACAAGGCTGGAACTGTTACTCCCTTTTTACACCAAGAAAAGTGAATCTCAAACAGAGCGTGTGACCTTCCAAACGCACACAGCTAGTGAACGGCTGAGCGCAGCTCTGACTCCCTGGGGTATTCAGACTCCTTCCCAGCCTGCTGCTGTCATGCCACACAGTGACTTGAAGCCAAGCTCTTGAGCTGAGTGTGTCTCCAGTTTTCCTGAGGATTGCTTCCTGAGTGGAGATGCTGATAGACAAGATATGTCTCCAGGGAGTGGGCATAGGGCATGGTGTGCCTGCCACACCGACCTGTGGTGCCGAGTGTGCATCCTCACACTCACCCACTCTCTTTTATCTTATCAGCCTGGGCCAAGGTGCTCACGCTCTCCTTACCTTGCTGCATCACAGGCTGGGTCCCCATCTACTCACCAGATGGTCGCCAAACTCTTCATAGCGGAAGACCTCAGACAGGGGAAGTAATTCAAAGGAAGAAGCCCTTGAGACAGTGCTAGGTTTTGTTCAAAGCATTAAGACAGCTTCAGAGAAAAACCTTTATTGCAGACAGAAGAATATTATTTCAGCACTATTCCCCTGGTCCATTACAGCAAAATAATAGAGCTTTAGTTTCTATATATTTGTCATGCTTAGCGCACATGTATTTCAAGTATATTTGACAGCATATAAAATTGAGGTGAAATATTGCAAAATTGGCCAATTCTTGTACATTTTAAATGTATTTCCTTTATTTGTTACACTTATTTTACATATCTACACAATCCATCTCTGGAACTGGAGAGGCAGTAAGTGACGAATCGAGACTGAGGTTTTCCATGGTAAGAGACACACGTTGGATGTGAACGTTGATTTGCCTGGCATTTCCTGGTTCTGATTACAGGGAGAATGGCCTCTCTTTTTCATTTCCTGGGCGGTGACACCTATCAGGATAGAGAACCATATTTGTAACTTTGAGGCAATGTCTCAAAACCCCTCCCCATCTTGGTAGGCGCTGGGTCCCAGCTTCCTCTAATGGTACTAGAAAGTTTTATTGGTCTGAGCTGGAAGTCCAATTAAGTGAAACTAATCTAAGCACTAAAATTCGAGTTCTTATCCTGTGACTATAGACATCTTCTTAAAATTATGTGCCTAATTTTAAGCACTTATCCATCCTCTGTGGTTTCAAAAGGTGGTTAAACATCTATCTGGGAGTCTGGATGGGCTCTGTCCTGCTGAGGAACAAGGTATCTCCCTTATCTGGTCCTTCCTGATCCCACTTTCCCTCACTCTGTCAGGGAGAGTTGGGTGGTGGATGGAGCCCAGAGCCAGAGCTGTGTCCACACTGCCTCTTACCTGGATCTCTCCTACTGGACCCATCACTCTCAGGAAAAAGCCCTCTGGAGTGTCGATGTGGATGAATTCACCCTACTATCTGCTCGACACACTTTCCCATGGATAGTGACAAAGCAAGAGAGCTCAGGACCTTGTTGGCATCTGATCAGGTGCTTTAGAAGCAGGACGGTGTGACCATCCCCTGGGGCCCAGGCCACAGGACAGCGAGTCTAGAACTCAGCCCCATGAATCTTGCATGTACACATCCTATCACCATGATGTTCCCTCATGCAGACTCTCAAGGGTCAGCTTCTTAAATGTAGGCCCGTGAGGGGCAGGATTCTGGTCTTCACACTCTGGCTTGGGGATTACCCTTCATCCTTTAAAGGCTGGAAGGCAGTTTTGGACACACCATCAGGACAGTAGCGTAGCCTGCAGAGAGCCAGCCACAACTTTTCTCTCGGTGCTCAGCCTGGATATGGTTCCTCTTAGGTCCTTCCTCCATGCTCAGCTGCACCCAACACTCAGAATAGTCCACTGACTGCTTACTTGTCTGTCTTCCCACCTTGAGGGCTGAGCTGTTTTAATCATCTCTGTGCTATCTGTGTTTGCCCTGGCACATAGGAGGTCTTAAGAAGATGGATGGATGGATGGACGGATGGACAGATGGACAGAGGGACGGATGGACGGATGGATGGATGGATGGGATAAATTCCTTGTAAGCAGGCTTCCTCCAGTTTCAGCACATGCAAACTGGACCTGTGAGATAGTCCAGTCTTTTGTGTCACCCTCTCCAGCAAGGTGCCAGCCATAAAAGCCTCATTAATATATCAAACAATAGAGAGACCAGATCAGCCATGTCCCTCCCTCCATTAAAGATGAACAGCCCTTGGGAGTGTAAGGGGGGGCTAATGCATTTCTCCCCATGGCTCTGGCACAGCTGCCAACCATCAGGGAGCCCATTAGGGAAGGCAAAGAGCTATTGATCTCTGATGACAGATGCCTGGGATCCCGAGGCAGGCACTTCCTGGGCCCAGCAGAGGAGGGACAGAAGCAAAACATTTATCCACACTGTTAGCAGCTAGAATCTCGCTGGGCCCTGGAGGCCTGAGACGAAGTGGATCCTCAGGGTGGCTGAGCTGGAAGGATCATATCATGCGATCTCTCCCTTTTAGAGACGACAAAGCAGGTTCAGTGTGGGTGACTCACCCAAAGCTGTGCTGTTGTAAATTAATTGCAAAAATGGCCTTTTTTATCCATGCCCTTTGCGAGGTAACTATGCGGCTCCACTCACCATAAGAAGAAACCTAATTCTGTCCCCCTTGAATCTGGACCTGGCCATGTGACTTGTTTGACCAACAGTGGCAAAAATGCTTATATGCCCATTTCAAGCCTACGTCTCAGAGTCTTATGCATTTTGAGTCTCTCCCTTGCTTTTCTACTTTTGAAAAGACCATTTCTGGGCTAGCTGCTGGAGGAATGAGCAGAGCCCAATCAACTCAGTTGTCCCAGTGAGGCTCCAGACAGGTGAGAGAGCCCAGCCAAGATAAGCAAAGCCACCTAGCTGACCTGCAGCTGACCAAACATGAGTGTGCCATGCCCAGTCTCACTCATTTCAGCAGAAGCACTCAGCCGACCCAGAGCAAGCATACATGTTTACAGTAGGACGCCCCTGAGGTCTTGTGGTTGTTACACAGCATTACTATGGCAATAGATAACTGATACACGCGTCTCCTGCTCGTTCCCTCCTTGTTATTCTCACCGCCATGTCAAGGCTCTCTCATTGGGACGATTGCAGATACCATGAACCAGACCTCCCTTCTCCAGCCTTCTCTCCATCCTTTATCCCTCCTCCACCACAGAGGCCTCAATCGGTGGCTCATGGTCCCCAGATATTTCTTCTTTCCCTTTTTTTTCTTTTCACTGTCTTTTCTTTTTTTCTGACACAGTGTATTTTTTTTTTAAGAGTTTGAGCCAACATTTAAATATCAGAAGGCCTCACATAGAAATCCTTCTTTTCAAAAATCAGAAAATGCTGGACCCTGCCTTCCCACGTGGTACCGACCATCTGGGCCTGAGAAGCAGCTGCCCCATTAGACTGGGACATGTGCAGTGCTCGCCCCTCACTCCTGTTTCTTCAATGCTGAGCCTGAGCACCAGTCGGCATCTATCTGTGCTCTTGATTTCCTTATTTTAGAGAAATTTCTCTGTACGTGTCTCTGTCAAAAGTTGGCAAACAAAAGATGGACCTTGAGGGCCTCATGATTCAAGAAAAACAAAGACAGTATGTTTCCTTGTGGAAGTGATGGATATTTCCATGTATTTAAAATGCAAACAACAGCCGGTTTCTCTCATTAATACTGGCCCCTGGAGGCATCTGGATTTTATACTCTAGCTCTAGACCAAACTCCTTCAGACCGGTCCTACTTACCATTCCAGTTGTCTCTCCCCTGCCTCCACACCCACGTACCCTAAATCCCAGGCCCCCATGAACCACTCGCTCTGCTCCTGCCCCCATGCCTTTGCCCACGCAGTGCCCGCTCCATACTCAGTGGCTGATGTTCAGACTCTCATTTTCCTCTCAAATCTTACCTCCACCCAGAAACCTCCCCGCCTCACCCTGGTCAGGACTGCTCTTGCTTCTTCTTGTACCTCGCTCTGACCGGTCGTGATGAGCCCTCATTTTAACAGCTATCCCTGTAGCTGCTTTAGCGTGACTCTACCTTCCCGTCCAAGGTGGGGCTGAGAGTGGAGGGACATGCGCTGCTGGCCCTGCTGGTGCACCCTCTCCTCCATTACCAGCCTTGCTGTAGATGGTTACCAAGAGTAGCTTTGGACTGAAACTGAAGGTTCATGATTTGCATAGGGTTGTAGCTCATTTGCATAGGACTTATTTCCTGTCCAAAGATACTGACGTTTGCTCACAATTTGCTCCTGACTCTTCGAGGCTCCCAATATTGCTCTCTGTGCCCCTGTCCTCTCACCTTCTGCCCACTTCTGCTTGCGCTGACCACACCTGGAGAAACATCTGGCTGGCCTAGGCCTGGTGGGATGGGCATTCTTCGTCTCTTCCTTCCATAATGCAACTGGGATCTTGCCTCTGGAAATCCAACCTTGGCTTCTAGGCTTGATGTTGACTGAGTTGCCTGCTGTGCCCACTGCCCATATGGGGTCATGGTGCGGCAGGAGCTTAAGAAGAGCCTGAATGAATGAGTACATGCACGACGGACTGAATGAGTGATTCAGTCATTCAGTAAGAAAGAGATCGAGAGAGTAGGTGAGTGATGAGGGGCTGGTGAAACTTGAAGGAAAGAACACGCTCAGGCAAGAAAGATCTGCAAAAGCTGTTTGTACCACCACTATGTGCTCAGCGCTCAGAGTGAGACAGGTCTGGGTCTGAAGCCTGCATACCTCACACCAGCCGTGTAGCCCTGGGCAAGTCTCTTCATGGCTGCATGCCTCGGTTTTTTCAGAGGAAATCATGGGCCCCGCTGTATCCCAGTGCCCAGTGCAGTCTCTGACTCAGAGAAGGCATTCAAGAAATATATGTTGGACAAAGAGATGAATGAATGAGTGAGTGAATGAACGAATGTCTATCCCATAGGATTGTTGAGAAGATTACACGAGATGCTGACCACGAGGCACTTTGGGCATTTGGGTACTTAATAGTCACTCGCTGTGAATTCGGTCCACCTATCCAAACTCTTGTAATCACCAGGACACATCCACACGTGATGCACATGTCATCTCCCAGGTACATGTGTTCTCAGCCCTGCACTGAACACAACTGGGAACAACTCTGTGTCATCCAACAGTTTGCCAGGGTCCAGCTTTGTGCCAGGCCCTGAGCCAGATGCTGGGGAGCCAGAGATAAAACTCAGAGTCCCAGCCCTGGGGTCATTACAGTCAGGTTGGGACAAGAGGTTGGGAGGCATCCTACGTGAAATAATTAAAGACAAATGCAAATGGAGCTCGAGTCCCACAGCTGTACCACTGGGGCACCCGACGTCCATGAGCTGGAGTCTCCAGGGAGGTTTCACGCAGAAACTGGGCTTGCCTTGGTCCTGGGTCTGTGAGCCTACCTGGGTTGATAGAGGAAAAAAATGGCAGACAGGAGAGAGAGCGAGGACAAAGGAGTGAAGGTGGGAACGTATGTGAAGGATAGACAGGGAGTGGCGGAAGGTGGTACTGGGAAGAAGGGGCACCTGTAGCATGCTGCAGCCTCCCATTCCAGACTCAGTCACCTTGAGAAGTTACTCTCTAAACTGCGGCCCATTTTCTCCGCATCAGGGGGAGAAGCATGTGGTGAAGGGACCAAGGCCTCCAGTTGCATATCTGGCTGGTCCAGCCAGCATCACACAGAGGAAAACTCCCTCCAGCTCAACAGCAACCCCGGGAGCCCAGAGGTGGGATGTCGCAATCACACACGGCAGGAAGGCTTCCCAGAGGAAGTGAGCTGTGTCGAGTTTGGAAAGGAGATTTGAGCCAGTGGGGGAGAAAAGGTGTTCCAGGCGGAGAAAGAACCACCTGCAAAGCATAGGAGGTGAGACAAAGAACAGTAGGCTTGAAGGTAACGGGCCTGGGAGCTGAAAGGGGCCTAAGCCCTCTTTTTGGTGTAACCAGTACACATTAGCGGTGAGAAGACTGAACTCCGGAGACGGTAAGTAAATTCCCCAAGACCACACAGCATTAAGCTCCAGAACTGTGTTCGAACCCCTGGTTCCTGACTCACAGCCCGGAGCTGTGGGAGCAGAGAGTGTCAAGGAGGTCATGGGGGTAGGACGAGAGCCAGGAGCACTCTCAGCCCTGAATTCACTTTATTTTAAACGTCTAACCAGAAATGCTCCTAAAAAGAAGTTACTGGAAATCGCTTTGAGGATTATTCTCGTTTAGTTTTGGCATCTTCTGGGAAAATATGTATTTGTTTACCAGGGAGGTAAGCAGCTGGAGGGCTCATGATAGAAGACCCAGTTCAAACTGGTTTATACCAAAGTGACTTTGTTGGCTCAATCAACTCCTAAGTCTGGGACAGGGTGGACTTCAGATGTAACTAAGGGGCCTGGAGACCTTGGGCTACACTCTTGGTACCGCCCCTAACCAGCTATGGTCTTGGCTAAGCCAAGGCCCTTCCCTGAGCCCCTGTTTACTTACTTATAATATGCAGAGATTGGAGTAGATACGTGGTTTTCAAACATTGTTTAAACAATGGAACACATTTTTTCAATTAAAAATTACAGAGCAGGCCAGTGTAAGACAGATGTAAGTGAAACAGCTCTGGTGCATGTAGAGGTGACAGGGACAGAGCTCTGGTGCTGGCCTTTCTCCTCCCCCACCTTCACCAGTCTGAAAAATGCTGGACTGACAGCCCAGAAGGCCCTCAGCTCTGGGGCCACATGGTATCAAGGAACGAGCACGGGCCTTAGAGACAGAGGGACCTATGGGTCCAGGTTTGAATCCCAATCCCACCAACATGTTGGTGAATTCTTGCTGTCTCAAAACTCAGTGACTTAACAGCAAAATAATTTATTATCACTCATGCACTTGCAGGTCTGCCTGGTGTCGGCTGATGTAGGCTGACCTCCGCCAGGGAGACTCTGCTCCTACTGCCTCTCTAGTCTCCTCCTGAAGCCACAAGGTGACACTAGGAATGTCCTGCCACTTTTGCTATCATGCTATTGACCAAAATAAGTTTCAAACTTATGGCCAAACCCAAAGTCAAGAGTGAAGAAGCACACAGCAAGAGTGAAGAAGCACGCAGCAAGGGTGAGGTGAAGAGTTGAGGTCAACGAGCCAATCCATTATGACAATCTTCTAACGAGGGGTCGTAGGCAAGTGAATTAAATTCTGAGCCTCCGTATCCTCATCCAGAAAGTAGGACGAATTGCACTCACCTGCCAAGGTTGTCATGGAAATGAAATGGCGTTCATAAATAATATGGCCTGCTTCCTCACCAATTTGACCTTGAAGAGACTTGACCCAGAAAACTCCCACCACAAACATAGGGTCTGGGAAGGTAGTATGAACACATAGCTACTATCCCATGACAACATGATGGGGAAGCCCGGGTATGTATGTGTATATGCACACGCCTGTGTGTATGTATGTGCGCTTGCACATATGCAAGCACAGACGTGGGAAACACATCTCTGTAAGGCAGATGTGGCAAACCTTGCTTTATGATGCCGCTCAGAGGCTGAACGCTTTCAGGGCCCAGCTCCCACATTCTTCCCACTGTAAAACTCATCATGTTATAATTACAAGTTAATTAAAGCAGAAGAGATCAAAGCCACTTTAGACAGATTAATGATACAGAGAGTGCCAGAAATTTCACCGTTTTATGTATTAAACACATTGTCGTTTTTATTCTGCCTTTTTCCCCTCTTTTGTGTCAGCCAAAAAGCCTTTCATATCTTTTCTCTGCCCCCCTCAATGCACGAGGAATTTGAAGTCCTAACAGCTGCGCGGAGCTGTCTGCAGAGAAGGAGCCCATTCAAAGGATATCAGAAAAATCAACGAGCCTTTTAGCTTCTGACTAGAATGAAGCTGCCACCCGCCTAACCCTCCGCTACCTAAAAGAAAGAAAGAAAAAAAAAAAGACCTAAAAAAACATCAGTCATTAAAATCGGGCCAAAGAAAAGAAAGGAATTGGAAGCTGAACTCTTCAGCTCCCACCTCTCCAGGGAGGCTCTGGGACGAAGGAATTTTTGCATTTCAGGTTCACTACTCTCTTAGTCTGTTCTGCTGCTATAACAAAGTGCTGTAATGGGGAGAGGTGAAGGGACACTGATAAACAACAGAAGTTTATATCTCACAGCCCGGGAAGCTGAAAGTCTGAGATAAGGATGCCGGCATGGTTGTGTTCTGATGAAGACCCTCTTCTGGGTTGTGGACTGGTGACTTCCCACAGTATCCTCACATGGGGGAGGAAAGCTCTCTCATGGCTAATATAAGGGCACTAATCCCATTCATGGGGGCTTCACCCTCATGGCCTCATCTAGTCTTAACTACCTCCCGAAGTCCACAGCTCCTAATACCATCGCATTGGGGGGTAGGGTTTCAACATATGAATTTAGGGAGGATACAACATGCAGTCCATAACAACCATGCTACTGAGCATGACAAACAAGCCATCAAAGTTATCCTGAGGGCCAAGAGTGATTCAGATAACCCAGCGGAGAAATAGCCCATGCATTCACTCACTTACTCACTGAGTATTTATTGAATGTCTCCCATGTGCCAGGCATTGGGTTAGGGCTGGAAGTACAAAGGGAAACAAGTCAAACATTATTTCTGCCCTCATAGTGTTTACAATCTAGCTGGTGGGAACACACAATGTACAAGTAGTAGTGTTAAGGTAATGTGTAGTGGAACCACATGCCCCCTCAAGTCTCCTGCATAAAATTATATGTCTCTCTTGTCTAAGTAAAAGTTAATTTCTATCTTGCATAAAGATCAGTCAGTGGGCGATGGGGGAGTTCTCAGTGACCCAAGCGGTTGGAAGTACCTACATCTTCAATGTATGGTTCCCAAAGTCACGTCCAGTTGGCAGGTAGAGGGAGACAGAGAGTATGGAGGACCACACAGGACATTTTTGTAGGCTAGAACTGGTTGTGGTATATATCACCATTACCCATAATTCCCTGGTCAGACTCAGTCACCTGACCTACTAAGTTCCAAAGGGAGCTGGGAAATGTAGTTGGCTGGTGACCACTTTCTAACAACTACACTACCATATAGGAGGGCAGAAGAATCTTGCTTGAATAGCCCACCTCTCTGCCATTACAAGTAGTCACGATAACACATATTGACTTCTTAATGGGAGAAGCTCAAGGGTCTGTGGGTGCACACAGGGGACCAAAATTAAGGGGACCTAATTTCGATGATGTTTTGATTATTCTGTAACAATACACTCCCCACAACTAAGTGGATGAAAACACAAATGTTCTATTATCTCCCAAACTTCTGTGGGTTGACTGGGCCCAGCTTAGCAGCACTAACTTGGGTCTCTCATGCAGTTGTAGTCACACGGGGTGTTGCGTGTCTACAATGTCCAGTACCTCACCAAGATGGCAGATTAGCTGGGGGCTGTCCTCTCTCTCCCTAGGTGTTAAATTTACCTTCATTACGGCATGGTCGTTTCAGAGTAGTAAGAGTTTTTACATAGTAGCTGGCTTTCCTGGCTCAACATTCTAAGAAGTCATTGCAAAGCATTTAATGACATGGCTTTGGAAGTCCCAGAATGTCACTTTTATAGCATTCTATTGGTCAAGCAAGTGAGATTCAGATTCTCCTAGTTCTTAATGTTCTATGATTTATTCTCAGGTAATAGCAATACTTCCTTCAGAAGATGAATCTGGCTGCAGCATACAGGGAGGTTGGAAGAGAGCAGAGAGACAGAAGAATGTCTTATGGTTGTCTTTTTTTGCATTTTGAAGCTTCCAACTCAAATCATCCCTCACTTCCCTCCATCATCAGAGGAATGGGGGAAGAAGGAGCTGGAGCCCCTGGTTCGATTGGTCACCCTGACCTGTTCATTGCTGTAGAGTGTTTCTACAAGGCCTGTTTCTCCAAGCTGAGTCAGACAGAGCTTTCTACACTTGGAAACATTTTTATGATGGGAGAATTCAGAGGGTCTATAAGAGCATATGAAGACATCGGTGGAATATAATTCCCTCTATCTAGTGAGAGTGTTAAGAATGAGTCAGCACCATGGTCGGTTCCCATTCAAGTCATCACTGTGGGGTTTAGCTAGGTTGGAACCCCTAGGACTATCAGCTGAATGGTAGAGAAGGAGAAGTCTCTCTCTCAGGGAGCTCTCAGTCTAAGAAGTAAACTCAGATCATGTTTTGGCATGGGAGGGGGGTGGTGTAAGAGAGGAGAGCATGCTAATAGTCTCCAGTCTGATGCAGTAGATGGGAGGCATACTTGCAAAGTCATGACAGATGACAGTAAAGGCAGGGATGGGGAGAATGGTAAAAAGAGAACTAACATTTATTCAACACCATGCCAGGCACCAGGTAGGTAAAGTCCTCGCAGCCACTGTAAGAGCTTGATATTATTATGCCTGTTTTATAGGTGAGGACACAGAAGATGAAAAGAGTTCAAAGCAGCTGTCCCAGATCTTACAGCATGTTGGGGTAGGAGACAAGATTCAAACACAGGTCCATTTGAATTCAGACTCCGTGTCTTTTATTTTGCCAATCCAGAAGATCCCGAGAGGCTAATCACCATCCTAGATTATGACACCCAGCAGGGACTCATTAAATGTTAAATTAGTGAATGAATGAATGAATGAATGAATAAAAATGGCAAGTGGATTGGGTGAGTCTGCAAATGAACTGAGAGGAGATGCATCTCAAGCTGCCCTGAGATGCTGAACTTCAGAGGGAGATTAAAGGATCCTGATTTCCCTCTCCCCCTGATGCGACTGACCATCTCACCCAGGTCATGGGGTGAGTTGAGACCAGGGGTTCATACTGCAGCATGTAGGTTTCATTGCTCCTCCCCATCCTGCCCCACCAAGGCTCTGCTTGACTTCAGGTAGTGGAGAGGCTCCTTCATGCCTGCAGACTCAGGTTGGGGTGGAGGAAGTAGTATATTCTCTCCTCTCCACAGTTCAATTTGCTCAGCAGCAGGATAATAAAGCCACCAGTGGCATCTTGGACAGGCCTGGACACGCCCAATGCATGATGGCAAATTTGAGCCTGGGATCATGTTCTGAGTTAACCTGGTATTAAGAAAAAGACATAAAAGTTCCTTGAAGAAGGAACATAAAATGGTAGAGAGGGCTCTTTAGTTATAGCTAAGGAAGACCTTCTCAATGACAGGAATTGTCCAGCTCCAGGATGGGTGGGGAAACTCACTTGAGACCCGACACATGTAGGAGAGGCAGGGAATTCAAAAGGGGCCATTCTGATGCAAACCTCTTGGGAAAGAGAGGGATTACCAGGAGCTGCTCGTCAAATGTCAGAGCTGGAAGGGCCTTTAGAGAGAACACTTCTTAGATCAACCCTCTTTACAGATAAGGATTCTGAGGCCCAGAGAAGGGCTGGAAGTGACCGAGGTGACATATGGAGGAGAAGCCGACTGGGTATTAGAATTCACTTGCCCTGCCTCCTGTCCCAGGCCAGACACTAGACAATTGTCCTCTTCGTCCCTCCTTGCTCTGATCTTTCCCTCTTCGCTGTAGAATTTTCCAACAGATGAATATTATTTTCTTATATCAAATTTCATGACCACTTCAAATCGAGTCTACTGCTGACACAGTAAAGAAGATTTTTATGAAAGGAATTTACTAGCACACAAAAGCACTTAGACTGTAAGCGAATGACAACTTGAGGACAATGGGCTCTATCCCCCTTGAAGCTGTATTTTCCTAAGCTTTGAGACACTTTGAACTCTAGAGCTCGATGATCTGGATTCAAATCCTGACTCTGCCATTTCCTACTGGGGCGACTTCGGGCAAATTATTCTGCGATTTCATTTCCCCACGTGTGAAATGAGGATAATAATGTTACTAACTACTATGAAGGGAGATAAAATAAATTAGTCCTTGTAAAACATTCGGAAGAGTGCTTGGCATATAGTAAGTGCTCAATAAATGGTAGCGACTGTTATCAGCATGGCATGGCTGGGGGTGGGGTCCAGAAAGCTGACTCCTCAGAGACCTGACTCTGGTTAGGATTGGAAAGCTCTCTGAAGGCACATTGGTCTGTGACTAGAAATTTAGGCTCTAGGTCCGGCTCAGTCACATAAGGTTTGCTGTGCGGCCTTGGGTAAATAACTCATTTATCTCCAAGCCTCAGTTTTTCCACGTGGAAAACGAAGCCGTTGTACCAAGGAATCCCTAACTTGCACTCCCAGCTCTAAGATATGGTGAGTCAGTAGTTATAATTCCTGGTATCGCTATGAGAATTTAGCTCAACAGGACTGCTTGACCTTCCTCACTCCAACACATAGAATTATAAGTTCCGTTCTTACCGTCTATTCTCTTCTCTTCTGAGGGACTCTCTCATGGATCCCAGAGCCAAAAGTCAGGTTAGGTCATTAGAGCTGACCCAGATGTCAAAGCAGAAAGCCTTGTCTGTGCGGCCCTGGGCTGGCTACTACTTGACCATCACCCTCCCCTCAGGTCCTGCCATCCATAATCGGGCACCAGTCATCCTGGCCCCTGAGCCTGGAGACGGCGGATAGCTTGTTACAGAAGCAGAGCAGAAGCTCCCCTAAGTGATGGATGGGGCAGCCCTGTGCCAGCTGCTTCTCTGATCTGAAGTGGATCTGATGGTTTGGGAATCAAGGAGGAGAGATGCTCAAGAGATCAAGAGACAGGACTATCAGCGCGAGTTTGGAAAATGCCACCAGATTGCCTCAGGAGGGGACTTTGAGGAGCAAGGGAGACCTACTGGGGAGCTTCAGAACATCTTTCACTTCCTCCCCCTTCTCTCTGTGCTAACATAGGCAACACCTGACTGCAGGCGTCGGCAGCAGAAAAAGCACAGGCTGGGCATGAGACAAGCCCAGGTATATGCCTCTTCCTCAGCCTTATGACTCTGGGCAGGTCATGGCCCTCTTGGAGCCTCACCTTCTTCACCTACAAAATGGGGGTCCTAATAGGATCCACCTTATGGGGTTTAGGGAAAGTCTAAAAGAGAGAACACAATGACAGCAAATACATACATGCACTCACAATATGCTAGGCTGAATGCTTTACATTTACGCTTTACTTAATCTCTACAACAACCCTTTGAAGTAGACACAGGTTAAGTGACTAACTGAAGGGAACACAGCCAGTCAGAACAGAGCCAGCATTCACCCCTAAGCAACCTCGCTTCCCACTCCACTTGCGTGCGGGTTTCCAGCACAGGCTGTGTAGATGCTTGGCCAGTATTAACTCCCCTTCTCTTCCCCATCATTGACTCCAGGGCAGAGCTGTCCGGCAAGGGAGGCTGTGGTTAGTCCCACTGCAGGAGAGAGCAGAGTAGAGATGCTCTGGGAAATTGCCTCTAGACCGGGCTTCGATGGTACCAAAGAAATGACGACACGAAGGCTCCTCAAGCTGCCCAGGTCTTTCCTGCACTGACCTGCGTGGGTCTTTTTCAAAGTCCTCAGACTGAGAGTTCAAATCTCCATAACTCGGGGGGAAATGTTTCTTTAAGTACATCAGTATACAGACACTTTGCACTCTGACCACGTCACAGGGGCGCGGGTGAGGATGTTTGTTTCAAACACCTCCAAGATCCCAGACCTTCCTAAACCACATTGCCAGCCAGGATGTCACTCATGCCTCTGCAATGGACCCTAGCGTCCCTCGAGGGCCTAAACCCTGGCCCTTGGTTTTAATTCAGTCCAGGCAGAGTAGCAGGAGGGCTGGCCACCGTTTGTCACTAGAATGCTCAGGAGAGGGGTGCCTTATTCTCAGAGTGTCCCTGACTTCTAGAAGGAATGGCAAGATGAAGCAGGATGCCTGCAATTAATTAGGGTAAACCCAAAACCTGGGACAATCACATCAAGGGCCATTTTCTTTCAATTATTTTTTTTTAATTTATTTTTTTAGGCAAGGAAAACCTTGGTTGACCTCACAGATTACAAGGACCTTGTCAGCTTACAATCTCTTTTTATTTTTTACGTCTACAGCACCTGGTCTTCCTACGTGGTTTCCCATCCAAATACTAGCCAGGCCCGACCCTGTTTAGCTTCCGAGATCAGATGGGCTCAGGCTTATTTAGGGTAGCATGGCCATAGACCATTTTCTTTCAATTATCCTCATGTGCCGTCCTGAGGAAGAGAGCAAACGCATCTGTGGAGAGAGCTCAGGGCCCGCAGCAGCCCAAGGCTCTGACTTGGTGACTAGACCATGTCTCCAGGAACAAAAAAAGCTGTTATCGGGGGCCTCAGTCCTGTGGCTCTAAGAAAAAGCGCGGCCAGTGAACACAGGGAATATCAGTAGCCAGTGGCCCCTTCCTTTCCCCAATCTGTCTCCCCTGCCCTGGCCCAGCACTTTCACGTTCCTGCCTCCATCTTTGAACTTCATCTCTCTTTCCAGCCCCATCTTTCTAAGGTTCTGCTCCTCTCTCTCTGTCTCATCGTCCCTGTCCTGGATATTCTCCATCTCCCTTCCAGACTCCTGCCCTGCCCTGCTCTGCCTGGCTCTGTGCCCAAGATGCTGATCTCTAGATGCATCACCAGGGCTCCCATGACCCTGGCTTCTGTTGGCCCAGGTGGCACTGGCAGGAGATTGGAGGCCAGAGGAGAGGGGACACATATGTATTCCCCAGCCCCGGCCCCTCCCCCTCACACCGGGCCCAGATTCCCTCTGCCTCTTTCTGCAGCTCCCATTCATGGTTCCTCCATCACTGACAGGTTCTGGTACCGGCTCCTCACCTTAGCTTTGGCATGCTGGGGGCGGGGGTGCTCCCTTCCCTGGGTGCTCTGTTCTTCAGTGACTCCCTTCAAACTTGCCTATGTTTCTGTAAATGGTCCCCTCTTTAAGTAGGCTCTGAATGTGCCCACTCTCTCCCTCTGGGTCTCTCTCTTCCCACCTGCATCTTCTTTTTGACCCCATCTCTATCTACCTCCATGTCCATCCCTCTCTCTCCATCTTTCTGCCTCATTGTTCCAGCTCTCCTTCTAATTTTACCCCTCCCATTGCTGTCCCATTCTTTCTACCTCATTCTCTCAGTCTCCTCTTCTTTCTTTCTTTCCTCTGCCCAAACTACATAAAATCCTTCGTTTTGGAGATAGGATCTATCACATGCCAGAACAGCACAGAGGGAATTTTTGTAAGGATCTCATTCAATCGAGTCCACCAACTGCTCCCCATACCTCCTGCCTGAATTCCACTCAGGGGCTCTCTAAAAGGGTCAGAGCATTGTTGGGTGGAAGAACAAACACCTGACGACTTTACCCTTTGGCAGCGACGAGGCCCTGGGAGACACTTGACTGTGAAGCTGGGCGGTGAGAGAAGGGGTCTGCCTCACTCCTGAGGCTCAGGCTTTCTCGCTAGCACCCCTGAGGGGTCTCGGCAGCAAATCAGACTCCGCAAGCCCCGACAGAAATCTCCCCTTCCCTCCGCATCCATCCCCCCACCAGCCCTTAATCTTCCCAGGAGTCACACTTGATTCTTCCCTTTCCTCATCCCCCACCTCAAAACCAGCAGCCTATCTTGGGAATCTCATCTCGAAAGAAATCTCTAATATGTCCATTTCTCTCCAACTCCCACCACACCGGTCCAAGCCACCATCACCTCCTGCCTGGATAATGGTGACAACCTTCTCACTGGTCTCAGCCTCGAATCTTGGCTCCCTATCCTTTATTCTCCACCCAACAACCAGTAAAAGCGTAAATCAAATTAAGTCATTTTTCTGCTTAAAACTCTGCAAAGACTTCTCATTACTTACAATAAAAGCCAAACACCAGCCCTCGCCCATGAAGAGCTGCCTGCCAACCTCTACCTCACTCTACTTGGCTGCACCCAGCTGTCCCTCACCCACCACGTCGGACCTGCCCAGCCCCTGTGGCCGCCAAGTGCAAAGGACCAGAAGGCAACTTCTGGTCCCAAGGTTCAGTGCCTGCTGTTGTCATGGCAACACACTCTCACATGATGAGGGGAGGCTATAGGGGAAGACACAGCTGCCAAGTGCCTGTCAAAGTAGGAGCTCCTCCAGGAAGTCCTTCCTGATTTACCCATCTCTCCACACTTCCTCAATAACCTCCCACCCAAGCCTGGTCTGCCCACCACGCCCACACATGGACTATCTGCTTGAGTTCGTTCTTTGGTCATGTGGAGGCAGGAGCATGTAAATCGATGGTCATCTTACATACCTAATTCTCATATATAGTCGGATCAAAGGTTCTAGCACAAGGGTGGGTCTTAAATAGAGGTAATCCCCAGAGGGCTGTAAGCCCACCCCCATTTCAAGCACCCCGTCCTCCACAGCTCTGTCCCTGAGCCTTGCCCTCTTCAGGCTTCAGACTCAGTGAGCTGTCGAGAGGAGGAGGACGCCAGGAACAGGCTCCGAGAGACGCAAGGAGCAGAGTAAGCTGGGCTCACAGCCAGTGTCGGCAGTTGATGCATTTGCTCCTAAAGACACCTGCCATTGAGCTCCTCCAGGAAAAAAGCGACTCCCGCCCATCCCTGGGGCCTGGGACAGGCCAGCTGCACAATCTGACCCTGGGCTGGGGGCCTGGGGAAGGCTTTGATTTAAACCACCCTGGTTCCAACTCTGGACTCGGTCACCTACTAGCTTGTCACTTGGTGAGCAGGATGATAACGATCGCTGATATTTCCTGAGTACTTGTGCCAGGCACAGCCCAGCGTTTTAGGTGCACTCATTCATTTACTTGACACGACAAGCACAGGCAATAGATGCTAATGTTACTCCCATTTTATAGATGAAGAAACCGAAGCACAGAGAGATTAAGTGACCTGTCTAAAGTCACAGACCTAGAAAGTGGTAGAAGCGAGGCATACACTGAGGACTGCACGGCTCAGAAGCCCCTGTCCCTAACAATTTCCTCCCCTCAGGGACCAAGTACCTGAGACAGGGCCGGCTTTGCAGGAATGCAAACCTGTGGGGCTTGGCTTTAGTGCTCTGTTTTCAATAATTTTGAACAAGGGGCCCTACGTTTTCATTTTGCACCGGGTTCTGCAAATTATGTAGCCCATTCTGCCTCTGAATGTCAAGATAACTTTGTGGGGTGATTTGTGATTTGGAGACAGCAACATGTGCCCCACATCCTGTGGCCCAGCCCGCCGTAGCTGTGAAGCAAGGGAGCTGAGTCCCCGCACTCGACCCCTCGAGGTGGGCAGTCTGGCTGACAAGCCAGCGGCTATGACATCGATCCTTCCGGTTTCATTGTTAAGCTCCTACCCCTCACAAGCTGACAGACCCATATGCGGGTGAGCATATGCCCACATTCCTCACATCATCATAGCTTTGCATCTTGTCATTCAGCTCCCCCAGCCAGGTGTCAGATGGGTGCCTGCAAGTAATCATCGCCACTCACAGCTTCTCTGCACCTCTCCGTGTCGGAGACATCCCCGCACACTGCCTCAGGCTCAGGGCAGGGGATGGCATGGAGGACCGGGGACATAGGGGCTTGCTCAGGGTCACTCGGTCAGCAAGTGGAGAGCTGAGGTCAAACTCAAGACTCCTATCTCTGGTTAAAGCTCTCCGGGCACACCCTGCCACTCTGCCTACCTTTGTCCTGACTCGTCCCTTTGAGTAGCTTCTGCCCATAAAGGCAGACACAGCTGATATGTGGCTCTGCTGCTCCCAGAATTCTCCCTCAGACCTTGGCACCCTGAACTCCGCTCTCTTACTAAGAGGGCAGCAGCGGAGGGAGGAGGAGGCACTGGGCACCGGACACCAGCCGTCACTTATCTGCCTGCCTGGCAACCTGCCCGTTTACCTTTACTTATGCCTTCCGTTTATTTACCCAGCAGTCTATCTTTCTGTCTGTCTTTTCATCTATCACCTGTCTTTCTTTGTGTGTCAGAGCTTCCCATGGCTTCGCTCTCTTGCTCACCTTCCAGCAGAATCCAAACGTGGCTGCAGCCTCCACAGGCTCTGTCCTTCTTCCTGCAATTGGTAAAACCCCGCCTGTGCTCCTGAAACTGGCACAGGTCCCTGGGGGCTGGTCAGAGGAAGGTAGAGATGCTAGGCTTCAGAGAACCCTGCAATCTCCTAGCGAAATTATTATTATCATTAATGATCACAGTGATTAGGCACCCACTCTGCACTCCTTTATTCACTCAGCAAATATTTCCTGAGCACCTAGCATGTGCCAAGCCCTGCGATTAGGTCCTTATGTTAGGTCAAAGGCAGCCAAGGTCCCTGAGAAAATGAGTTTCCACTCTGGGCCAAACATATTACGCCATCTGTCTTTTATACATGAGAGCACCAGACTCTTAGAGGCTAGGTGCCTTGCCCTGGGTCACACAGCCAGGGAGGGGCACAGCTGCGTCATAGCCCAGCCGGATGCCTCTCAAGCTGGTCTGTCTTCTTTCCAGATCTGTAGCTGATGGACAGCTTTGCCCAGACCTGTAGCTGATGGACTGCAGAGCCTGGGAGGGTGACAGGGAGGCAGGGACGGGGCAGGGGTGCACGCTTCAGCTGCTGGCAGATGAGGTTCTGACTTTCAGAACCACGTACCCCATTTGCTATTAACCCCTCCACTCAGCCATGTAATTCTACAGCATCGTGTCACCCAAGCGACACCGTGTGATGGGCACCCGATTACCACAAACAGCATGCTCGGGAAGGAAGTGTTGTGCAGCCCCCCGCATCTCTCCCAGAGCCGGCATCAGACTGAGCCATGGGCCCAGGGAGGATGATCTCGGGGTGTCGGGGATGGCGGGGTACACAAAGCTCCACCCCAGAAAGAGCAACTTTTGCTGAGGTCCAGAGCAGAGGTCAGCAAACTTTCCGTAAAGAACCAGGTAGTGAGTAGTTTGGGCTTTGCGATTGTACATGGTTGCGATGGTTCCTCTCTGCCCCCGTGGCGGGAAAGCAGGCTGCAGATCACACATAAAGGACGAGTTTGGCTGTGTTCCAATCATTCTTCACTTACAAAAACAGGCCTCTCGGGCTGTGGTTCGCTTACACCTAGTCTGGATTCGACACCAATAACAGCAGCAAAAATAATAATGAGAGCTAAGACTTATTGCATGCTTGCTATGTCCCAGGTCAGATCTCATAATAATCTTAGGAGGTTTAGAATAATATTCTCTCGGGTTGACAGTTGAGGAAATTGAAGCACAGAAATGTTAAATGACTCGTGTACCCAAGGTATCCCAGCCAGGAAGTGGCAGTGCCAGTCAGGACGTTTTACTGTACATCCGCCCATTCGAGAGCCCAGAAGCTACGTGTCATCTTTGACCCTTCTTCCTCTCAAGCCCCACATCTAACCTGTCAGCAAATTCCATCGGCTCCACTTTTAAAGTATCTTCACAGATCCGATGGCTACTCACCACCCCCCCACCACCCTACAACCATCCTGGCCTGAGCCCCGCTCATCTCTCGCCTGGTTACTCTAACAGCCCTCTGCCTGGCTCCCTCGCAGTCTGTTCTCCAAGTAGCAGCTTGAGGCACCTATATAATTTAGTTTTCCTATCGCTCACCTGCTCAACGCCTTGCAAGGAGAATAAAAGCCAAGTCCTTCCCATGGCCGAATCTGCCTCCACCCCTCCCATCTCTCTAATCTCCTCTCCCACACCTCTCCCCGTTCCCTCATTCCAGCCACAATGGCCTCCTTGCTGTTCCTGGAACACACCAGCACCCCTGCCCCAAGACCTTTGCACTGGCTGCTCCCTCTGCCTGGCACGCTCTTCCCCAGACACCCAGGAGGCTGACCCCCTCACCGCTTGCATGTCTGCGCTCAGATCGCACCCCCCCCAGGGAGGCCTCCCTCGCCGCCCCCTGTAATTCTGCAGTTTGCCCTCTTGCCCCTCCCTCCTGCTCCCTCTTACTCTGCTCTAATTTTCCCTTTTCCCATATCTCCTATTACCTTCCCGCACAATATAAGTTAGTTATTTGTTACGTTTATTTAATTACCTGTCTTTCCGCACGAGACTGTAACTCCATAGGGCAAGGTATTGTTTGTTCTGTGGCTAAGGTGCCCCAGCCTCTTCGGCAGTGCCAGCCCATGTCGAATGGGTGCACGAATCCAGCCCAAGCCTTCCTTGTCCAATGCCTGCTATTTCCTCGGGCTCTGAGTGAAGATGGAAGAGCCGAAGGGGCCACGTGTCAAGGGAACTGCACTTTTGCTGGATGCCCTAAAGAATGTCTCCACTAAACTGGAGATGCCAGAACCTAAACAGAAGTTTTCGCACTAGCTAGACCTAGATGAGCTCAAAATAAAACTATGTGGTTTGTGTCCTTTTATTTGAGGGTAGAAATCCAGCCAGCCTCCGTGGGACTCCTTGTCCTGCTCTTGGA
>NW_024350927.1:1088597-1094138 GCF_902729225.1 Pteropus medius
CAAAAAGAGGCCAAAGAAATCCAACTGGCATCTGAGTGTCAACAAAAAGAGATGCTCTCTGAGGATGTTGGACTAACGACGTGAGAAAAGTTGACAAAGCTCGGTTAGAGACAAGCTGGCCAGCTG
This sequence comes from Pteropus medius, assembly GCF_902729225.1. NCBI lineage: Eukaryota > Metazoa > Chordata > Mammalia > Chiroptera > Pteropodidae > Pteropus > Pteropus medius. Next base: position 1,088,724 of record NW_024350927.1, read on the forward strand.
TACCTGGTTACTAAGACCAGAGGGCATGACAAGAAGAAGTGTGTAATTCCCTAAACAGGCACCACTTTGTCGAAGGTTGACATAGATCCCAGCATTGGGCACATTTAAGATGGCAAGCTCACTCAGTTCTTATCCTGCTGGATATACCTCTGGCCATTGCTTTCTGGCCCAAGCCCTGTTAATGATCCACTGGGTTGCCTTGAACAAATTGCCTCACCTTTTAGGATTTCAATGTCCTCAATTCTAAAGCACTCTTTAGAACCCCATGTAAGACAGTCTATGGTTCTGGGATTCCATATCTAATGGCTTCAGTTTCCACATCTGTAAAGTGGAGATAATAATTCCTTTATCCCAAGATTGTCAGAAGTAAGTGAGATGATGTGTGTCAAGTGTAGGCTGGAAGGGAGCAGCCATTATGATTACAAGGAGACAGCAAAGTTCAGTAGAGGATGAATGTGATGCTGAGGCTTAAAAGAAAGTGGCAATAACCTTGAGTCTCAACCTGGAGAGAGAATGTTATTGCACTTACCCTTACAGCTCTAAAAAGGCACAAATTCCACTTCAGGAGGTATCAAGTAGTTGGTTTGGAAAATGAAAGCGGCAACCTGGTACAGTCACATGGGGTATCTGTGGTGCTTTGTACAGTGTCAACTTAGTTAAGCTGGAACTACATTTCTTAGCATTCCCTTCTCTGTAGTTCTGGGAATAAACCCCAAGAAGGTTGGATCAGAGTGCGGAAAAAGTATAGTGTCAGATCAGTCCAACTTCACTGACATGGATGCATTAGCAGAAATTCTGGATTGCTCAAGCATTGCTCAAGCATTGCTCAAGCATTGCTCAAGCGGCTGGGACTGGCTCTGACACTTTGCTTGGTCAGTTGACTAAAACCTAGATACAAAGGTGGCTTACACTAAATGAAGTCCTAATGCCGAACACTTTCCTGGTAGACTGTAGAGGAAGGTATCCAAAAGCTTAGGGCTACTGGAATGCTGAAGTGGGTTTATCATGCTCATCCACCCCCAACAGGTGCAGGCTGACATGCAAGCTGCTCTGCCAGTGAGGCTGTGACCCAGGAGATCTGATGATGCTTAGAGGGTCTGCAACAGACAAAATGCTGTATGGAGACTTAGGTTGACCATATAGGTAAATCACTGCAGGGAGAAAAACTATGCCACCCTTTGAAAATAATTTTTCTTCTGAGCAATAGCTGCTGCATTGCTACTGAACATTATCGTGACTGGAAGCTTGACCATGGGCCACCAAGTTACCAAGTCTTCTGAGCTGCCCTTCATGAACTGAGTGTTGTCTGAGCTACCAAACCATAAATTTGGGCATTCACAGCAGCAATTTCTTTGTAAAATGGAAATGACGTGTACGACATCGGCTCAAGCAGGTCAGGAAGATACGAGTAAGTCACCAGAGCAAATATTCCAAATGTCCTCTCCCCTACTCATGTCACCTCTGTGACCTCACATGGAATTCCCTGACAAGCTGACTGAGGAAGAAAAAACATGGTTCTGGTTTATAGATAGTTCTGCATCATATACTGGCACTGCCCACAAGGGGGCAGCTGCAGGACCCCATCCCTACTCTTTGGGACAGTGATGAAGGAAAATCTTCCCAGTGGCAGGACTTTGAGCAGTGAAGGTGATTGTTTACCTAGCCCGGAAGGAGAACTGGCCACAGGTATGAATCTACATTGATTCATGGGCTGCGGCTAATGGTTTGGCTGAAAAGTAAGGCATTTGGAAGGAACATAATAGGAAAATTGGCAAAGTGAGGTCTTGAGTTGAAGTATATGGCTAGGACTTTCTGAATTGGCAAACTAGGAAAATATATGTGTCCTGTGTAAACACTTATCAAAGAGTGACCTCAGTAGAGGAGGATCTTAAAAATTGGATGAACAAAAGGATGCATTTTGTGGATTGCAGTCAAACTCTTTTCCAAGACTTCCTTGTCATTACCCAATGGGCTCATGAACAAAATGGCCATAGTGGAGAGTATGAAGGTTATACATGAATTCCACAAATTGGACTTTTCACTCATTAAGGCTGATCTGGCTACAGTCACTGCTAAGAACCCAAATACCAACCGCAGAGTCCAACAGTGAGCCCCCAATATGTCACCATGACTTGTTCTCATTCACTCAGCCAGACCCTTACCCTGAACATGAATTTGCCTTCCTTGCCCACAGTACTTCTGCCAAAACCACCATCTGTGGACTTACGGAATGCCTTATTCACCATCATAGCATTCCACACAGCTTTGCTTCTGACCAGTAAAGTGTGGCAATGGGCCCGTGTTCTGTTAGTTCATAGGTCTCATCATGATCTCCATCATCCAGAAGCAGCTGGTCTGATAATATGATGGAATGGCCTCTTAACGGCTCAGTTATGGCACCAGCCTTGTGACAATACCTTGCAGAGTTAGGGCAGTATCCTCCAGGAAGCAGTCCATGCTCTAAAATCAGCAACCAATATACTATGCATTCATCCCATAGTTGAGATTCTCAGGTCTGGGGATCAGGGATGGAAATGGGAATGACTTCTCTTGCTACTATCCTACATAATCTACTAGCAAAAATTTTGCTTTGTGACCCCGTGACTTTAGGTTGTGTTGGGTCTAGAGATCTTAGTTCTCAAAGGAGGAAAGAATGTTCCACCAGAAGACATAAAGATGGTCCCATTTAAGAAAAGTTAAGATTGCTATCTGGCTACCTTGATCTCTCCATGCCAATGAACTGATGGGCATAGAAATGGGTCTCCATACTGGCCAGAGTGATTGATCCTGAATTTCAAAGGGAAACTGGGTTACTGCTATACAGTAGGATAAACAGGAAGATGCCCTGAATTCGAGAGATCCCCTGAGGCATCTCTTAGTAGTCTCATGTCCTACAATAAAAGTCAATAAAAAATATGACCACCTATTATAGGCAAGCCGGCTAATGACCCAGACCTTAAAGAATGAAGCTTGAGTCACCCAGTCAGGCAAGGGACTGTATGATAGGCCAAGGTCCTTGCTAAGGGCAAATGGAAAACAAAATGGGTAGCAGAAGAAGAAAATTATTAATACCAGCTACAACCTCATTTACGACCAGTTGAAGAAATGAGGATAATAGATCTGAGTATTTCCTCTTTGTTTTCTATGAAAATATTTATATATATGTTAATCAATTCCTTTTGCCCCCTCTCTCATTCCCCTACCATCTAGCATAAAATTTGTTAACAGCAGCTAATTTATCCTCCAGTATTTAAGTGATAGGATATCTGAGTTAGACTCAGCTAAAAGTTTGAAATCACTCATGGATTGACAAAGGGACTTGTAGTCTCTTTTGGGAAGAATGTTCGTGTGTTTTCAGTTGTACCGGAGGATATAGCTGCATATGTTAGGAGAAAGTGTGATTTTTCTATAATTTTAATTTGGAAGTTAAATATGGTTAAAAGAAGTGTATATGCGTGCCAAGTTGACATGAGTCGTCTATGGTGATTTTGTACTGGGTCAGCTTAACTAAGCTGGGATACATTTCCCAGAATTCCTCTCCCTTGATGGTTCAGAGTTTGGTTGGCAGTAGAGAAGTTTGCTCAGAATTCGGAAGGCGTAAATAAAGTGATGCAGCAGCTATGTTTGCATTCAGAAGGTCAGGGTAGGATCAGGGACAGTTGTAGCTCACTGTGTCAGGGTAAGGCAGCACTTGGGCCCACAGCAACCCCAACTCCTGCCCCATCTCCTCCTCCAACATGTACAGATCTCAGACTGGGTGGTGTGCAGCTCCAGGGTGAAGCATGCCAGGTCGGATGCTTGTAGATGGTGAGAGACACACATGAGCACCAGTTCATCACTGTGGGTTCTGGCTTGTTCTTGTGGGAGTCATTGTTTTCCACACTACATAGCCATCTTTCTTTCCTAGCTGTCTGCCCGGCTGACTGCAGGATTAGCACCAGATGCAAAGGCAACAACCTTTTACAGATAGTTTAACCATTCCCCACAGTTTCATCCATCTTTCTTTCCTAGCTGTCTGCCCGGCTGACTGCAGGATTAGCACCAGATGCAAAGGCAACAACCTTTTACAGATAGTTTAACCATTCCCCACAGTTTCATAAGGTCAAATTCCTACAACAAATCCTTGGTTCTCTAGCACTCCTATTCATTCTGCTTTCTTGATGAAATCCTAACTGAGACCAAGTCTTAGGTTCCCTAGAAGAAAAGCCTGAGATAGGAATCCCCATGTAAGTGATTTATTAAAGTAGAGCTCTCAGGAGACTCCTGGGAGTGAGTGAAGTAGGATAGGGAAAGGGGAAAAAGCTAAATAAAGATGCGGGTTTAGCTGGAGTGTAGCCTCAGCCTAACCCCACGAGGAGTTCTGGAGCAAGAATGACACCACAGAGTTCTCCCATCTTGAGAGAAGGTGGTGAGTATTGAGTTCCATCATAAATCAGTTATTTCCTAGGAGCACCCCTGGAGGAGAGCGTAATCTTCCAAGCATTTCCTGATAAAATGGCTCTTGGAGGCCAAGTGAAATTCTCAGGAGAAGGAGGTAGCTGTGAGCTATTATTAGCAGTCAACACTCACAGCAGCTGGGGATGGGGGTGCTGGTCTGGTAGAGGATCCTGGCAGGGCACCAACAGCATCTACTACACATGGGTTGTCATATTAGAAGACCTGGATTCAAATCCCGACTTCACTACTTAACAATGTGTGACATATGTAAAGGTACTTAGAACAGTGCTGGGCACATCACAAGCATTCAGTGAATGTTACTATTATTTAAATGTTGAATCTAAAAAGCAAAACAATCAAACAAAAAATAGAAACAGACTCACAGACACGGAGACCAAACTGATGGTTGCCAAAGGGGATGAGGGTGGAAAGATGGGTGAAAAGGGGAAAAGGAATTAAGAGGTACAAACTCGAAGTTATAAAATAAATAAGTCATGGGAATGTAATGTGCAGCATAGGGAGTATAATCGATAATATCGCAATAACTTTGTACATTGACAGAGGTTAATAGGCTTGTAGTGATCGCATCATAAGGTACATAAATGTCAAATCACTATGCTGTATACCTGAAACTAATACAACATTGTATGTCAACTATACTTTAATTAAAACATTAAAAATAAGTGTAATAATAATAATAATAATAATAGCTTAAAGAGTAGGAGTTAGAAAAGCCTGGGTTCTCATCCTAGATCTGCAACCTACTGGTTTCAGTTTCCTCAAATGTAAAACGAGAATAACTGGGTAATAATAAATACTATGTTCCTACAAATATCAGGGTCTTTGATAGGCAGAATAATGTCCTCCCCCCGCCCCCGCCCCCCAAAGATGTCTGCATCCTAATCCCCGGAACCTGTGACTATGTCACCCTACATGATAAAAGGGACTTTGCAGATCTTAAGATGGGGAGATTATCCT
>NW_024350927.1:1094149-1118313 GCF_902729225.1 Pteropus medius
CCCCAAAGATGCCTGCATCCTAATCCCTGGAACCTGTGACTATGTCACCCTACATGGTAAAAGGGACTTTGCAGATCTTAAGATGGGGAGATTATCCTGGATTACCCAGGTGGCCCAATGTAATCACAAGGGGAGCAGAAAATCAGAGTCAGCGGTAGGAGATTCGATGTTAAAAAGAAGAGGCCAGAGCGATAAGAGGAAGGGGTCATGAGACGAGGAAGGCGGGCGGCTTCTAGAAGCTAAAAAAGGCAAAGAAACATATTTTCTTTCAGAGCCTCCAGAAGGAAGCGGCCCTGTTGACACCTTGACTTTAGCCCAGTGAAACTGTTTTCGTACCTCTTATCTCCAGAACGGTAGGAGAATGAACATATGTCGTTTTCAGCCACTAAGTCTGTGGCTGTTTATCACAGCAGCAATAAGAAACTAATGCAGGGTCAAAGAGATAACGTGTCTGAGTGTTGTGACCACCGGGATCCAGTATAGCCATGGCCCTGGGGTCCCAGGATTGGGTCATAAGAACTAAAAACACAAGCAGGATCTTAGGAGAGTTTATTGGCATGTGCCGAATCATGGGAGTTAGGTAATGCCCAAACCGAGACTGAATCAGAAAGAGAGACTTTCAGAAAGGTTGCATAAGCTCCAAAATTACAGAAACTTGCAAAGCTCTCTCCCACCATTTCTAACTCCTCTCAACATACCCCTGAAACCACCCACACCCATATGATGGATTTAGGGAGCTGGAAGGAGAAGACACATCAACCTTTCTTCTGAGACATCTTCCCTCAGTGCTGAATATTTCAAATAGTCTTTACCAGATTCCTCCATGCACTGGGTCAAACAATGGTGGTCCTAGCTCTAGAGAAATATACTAGAAGTGACAAAGAGGACAGGACTTGCTTCTAGAAGGCCTCAGATTCTTTCTTATAGAAGGCTGTGACCAGGCACTTCATTTGGTGGCATTTTGATTAACAGAGGGAATGAAGCTTCATTAGCTATATGACAACAAGGACAAAAAAGAGCCACTATGAGAGTGTCTGGTTCACCAAAGCCTTCCAGTTTAAGATGTTGCCTCTCAAGGACTGGGGAGTTCAGAAATTCTGAAAGCTATCTGTTTGCTCAAGGATCACTGCTAATTTGACTTGAATGTTAGACCTCTGTATGATTAAGAACAATATTAATAATAAGAATAATAATAGTTATTATTCAACAGGGATGCTACCCTTTCTTTGATCTGGTGCCTAGTCTATGTATTGGTCAGACTTCCACTATGCTAATGCTGCATAATAAACATCCCAAATTCTCAGTGACTCACAATACCAAACATATGTTTCATACTCAGAGGTCTATAGGTCAGCTACAGTTCAGCTGATTTTGGTTGGGTTAAATTGGGCCAGACTGAACTTCAAGCTTTAGTAGGGACCAGGTCTATTCTACGTGTCTTTATTCAAGAACCTCAGGTTGAGGCTCTCTCGTGGAGAACAGAAGCTCAAGAGTACTAGCAGGAACTTGCCATGGCTCTAAATATCTTGCCTTGGAACTAGCATAATTATTTCCTCCCAGATTCTATGGGCCAAAGCAAATCACATGGCTGAGTCTAAAGTCAATGGGAAAGCATATTCCTTCCACAGGGAAGCCATGGTAAGGACAAGAAGGAAAGAAAATTGAGGAAAAAATAATGCAATCTAACATAGTACAGAAAGAGTCTCTAATATGTTCAAGGTATCACCCATCCTTCTGCCCATTTTTCAAGACCAACTCTTCTAGAAATAAAAGCTTGCTAGTACCCTTCTCCCTTAGCCCTACGGTGCCCAACTACATTTATATAAGAAAGAGTTTGCTGATGATGTAGACACAGTCTTTGGATAGAAGAGAATCCAACAAGAGACTTCAGTGAAAGAGTCCTAATACTACCTGACCCTAACAATTGATCTACAGATGGAGAAACTGAGACTCGGACATGCAAAAATCTTCCAGCGTCACAGAGACATTCAACCCAAGGGCTGTAGAGTCAGCTTGCCCAGGTTCTATTTCTGGCTCTGCCAGTTATTAAGACATAATCTTAGGTAGATTACTATAATCTTTCTGCATCTGTTTCCTCAATATAATTGGGGAAAATAATAGTTTCTGCCTTATAGAGTTGTTATGAGGATTGAACATTAAAGCACTTAGAGGAGTAACTGGCAGGTACCCAACAATCAGTAGCTACTATAATTATAATAATTCCACAAATAGTTATTATTACAAAATTCCCCAAATATCACTCTTTCCTAGGTACCAAGAAAATAGTTCCTGGCCCATAGAGCTTCCATGTCATAGAGAAGACAGACAGAAATAAGCAAATTCACCATCTGAAACATTCTTCGATACAGGGAGTCACAAGGGGCAGAAGATAAGTCTAATTTTGACCCAAATGGAGAAAAAAATACTAGAAAGATTTCCCGAAGGAGGTGTGATCTGAACCCATCTCCAAATAGTATGCAGAAGATTTTCCGGTTGGCTAAGATGGTAAGGGAGATTTCTGCAGGGGAAAGAGTATGTGCAAAGGCCCTGAGGTATGAAATGATAGCTCCAAGCATGTTTGGAACGTGCGAGCAATTCCAATTAACAGGGAAACCTGACAGTGGCAGAAGAGGAGGGCAGGAGTCAGATGCTGGAGCGCTCAGAATGCCGGGTAATTGATTGCATTCCTCCTGTTGGCCTGTGATTTCAAATCTTCCCTCACAAGAAGTACTAAAGGCAGATGGAAACAAATATTGCCTATAGGGGTCTAGACCATGGCAATTCTTTATATATACTTTGAAGTCTCCAGTTTTATCTCAATTTCTATAAATTTGTATCTTTTTCAATATTATATCCATGTTCATTCCCTCATCCAACAAATGCTTATTAAGTGCCTACCGGTTGGCACTTAGAATACCAGTAAATATAACCAAGATTCTTGCCCTGTGGATCTTTTATTCCAGTGGGGCAGAGAGAAATGGCGGCGAAGAGAGAAAGACAATAAACAATAATTATGATGATGAAGTAGATAGATGATAGATGATATATGATAGAGATAGATAATAGATAGGTAGGTAGATAGATAGATAGATAGATAGATAGATAGATAGATAATTGAGTGTATTAAAAGGTAGTAAGTGCTTTGGAAAACAGGAAAGTTAGAGCAGGATAAGATAGGATGTCATTAAATGAATTAAGAAAGTAATGAATAAATTAAGATGGATGGCTAAATGGCTAGATGGCTGGATAGCTGTCTGGATGGCTGATGGATAGATGGATGGATGGAAGAAAAGACTGAAGGAATAAGAAGCCTGGCCGGGTGGTAGGGAACCACTGAAAGAGTTTAAGTAAGGGAATGACAATACTCATATCTGTCAATGACCTGCCTCCCAGGAGGCTCCCACTCTCAAGGCAGTGGGCTATTGTTCTGTGCATTCGGGATCATGGAAAGGTGAAGACAGGCAGAACAGCTTTCCCAGATACCATCTGATTCCCAAGCAGATCATCAGCTCGGCACCCACACTTCCAGTGCGGCTGAATTTCCAAATACACAGTCGATGTCGATACCTTCTGGGCTCATCGCAGTTAGTGGATAGCTTGGTTAAACGGCAGGAGGGAACTCACACACTGGAGGTGGGATGCAAAGCTGGGCACTGCTGCCCTCGTTAATGACCACAATCTGATCTCCGAAAAGAGGGGACTAACTGATACTTTGGGAAATGAGTGCATGATAATCATCCCTACTGCTGTTGGCAGAATACCCAGATGGCTTCTCCCAAACACACGGCCGCAACTAAGCCAGTGTTCTAGGGAGAGGAGGCAGGAGACCACGGTTCCTGGCTGTTGCCCAGGGCCAGTCACTTCACCTCTCTGGGTCTCAGCTTTCTCATCACTAAAATGGGAAGACGATTTCCCCGCCCTTCTTACAGGATCAAATAAATGCATGGATGGGGAAACTATGAAAGCCGGATATTTTTTTTGAGGACCATGTGCATCTATTAAAGAAAGCTAAATGTGTTCCATTTTATAAAGCATGTGGCAGTGCAGTGATTAAGACTGGAATCACACATAGCTGGATTCAGACCTCAATTCTGCTTCTTTCAAATGATTTGGAACAAATCGTTTTCTCTCTCAGAGCCTCGACTTTCTCATCTGTAAAATGGGGGCTGTCACATCTCCCTCATAAGCTTCTTGGGAGAATTTAAAAAGATATTGCACTTTGGCACCTGGCATATAAGAAGTGCTTTATGAACGTAGCTCTAATGACTATGATGTCATTGCTCTGTCTCCAGCCTCCTGCCCAGGGCCCTGTGATTTAGAATGAGGTCCTCCCAGCCTGGTGCATGCCCCACCTTCAGATACTGAGTGATGGGAACAGGTGTGTGGGAAGGGGTCCGTGTAATTCGGAAGGCTGGAATAGACCTTGCAGCTCACACCTCCTCAGGGCCTCTGCTAGACCATTTTGGGTGAGGCAAGAGCGGACGAAGGCAGGAGCAGGAGAGAGAGGGAGGTGGCTCTGAGGTCACTGCTTCCCCTCGAAGTCAGAGAAGAAGACACTGGTAGCACTGACGAGAAAGGCTCAGCAGCCCAGGCCTCTCCGACACCAGCCCCAGCGCCACAGGCTCAGATATATGTCCTGAGCGACTTCAGACCCTCTGTTCCCTGTGCATACGCCTATCCCATCCCACGATGTTCAAACACAGCCCAGCTGTGGGCTCCAAGTCTGATGCTCGAGGACCCACGACATCCCAGAGCCAGGGAAACAGCCGGTTTGTGAAACGGGTGTCGGTGTCAAGGCCCCACCTCTGGGTGGTTTTCTCCAAGGACTGCTCGCTGTCTTAGAACCTGCCCTGGTCAGAGGGGCCTCCTTCTCTGAGCGGGCAGGCCCGGCTTTGTTTTGTTGTTGGCTTTGTTGTTTTCTTTTTAAATGCAATGAGATGCAAGTTTCAAGACACTGAGAGACAGAGACCAAAGAGTTTTATTTTCCTTTTATTCTACTGTTCCCAAACTGAAATATTACTTACTATGTTACACATACAACCCGTACCCGGATGTTACACGGAGAGTATAAATAGTAATAATAATGGCTTACATTTACTTTGAGCCTGCTAGGTGCTAGCCGCTGTTCCAAGTGCTTTACCTGCACTGGCTCATTTATTCCTCATAAGAGTCTGGTAGGTTTCCAGGCCCCAACATCAGTGGGGCTCCCATCAGCCAGAGCAGGGCTCCCCACAGGTTTGCAGCCAAGTGTCGGGAACTTGATCAGGTACACTTCCCAGGCGCGGGAAGCTGGTCTGGCTTTGTATAGTGCCCTCTTTGGGGGGGAAATGATGAGACCCAAATGACCGCAGATCCCAGCTCCATTAACTCATTGGAAACTCTCAGTGACAAGTTTCAACACATTCTCCCATAGGTCCATTTTTTAAAGCCCTCACGATGATTTCTAAGGAAGAAGAAACTTTTACAGGAAGCTACAAGCCTTTGGGGCTCTCATTTCCTGTTGCAGAGACACCATCCATCCGTCTGCAAGAGATGCCCGTTGCTTTTGTCCAGCTTGGTTGAAAGCAGAGTCAACCACTGTTAATCTCTTCTGCTCCCCCAGAGAAGGAGACATCATAGCATGTTAATGTTCAGGGGTCTCAGGCCCGTGAAACCATTTCTGAAGTGTCCACCCCCTCGAGCACTCTCAGCTGAGGACTCTCAGAGTTGGGCTGGGAGGGCAGCTGAGAGGTTGGGAGTGAGTGACACAAAGAATCAGGGCCGTGCCATCATGGGCGAGCTACCCTGCTCTGCAGACTGGGACACCTCGCTCTGTGTGATGTCGGCCTGTCTGAGCCTCCCCTGAGCCTCAGATTTCCTCTTTGAAAAATGGCAGTAATGTGTAATTGATCCAGTCCTGCCTCATTAATGGCACTGTTGAGAAGATCACATGAGACAGTAGTTGTGGAAATGACTGGAATATCTTAACACCCTAGTCACACATAGATGGCTAAAATAATGGTGGCGTTGGTGATTGACAGTGTCCTGGCACTCTGAGCCCTTCATCAGAGTCTGGAGGTGTTGGTTAGATCAGTCTGCTCTGTGACCCTAGACAATCCACCGAACCTCCCTGGGCTTCGATGTTCTCTCCTGTCAAATGGGAATAGTGAAGGGTACACCGAGATAAGAGATGTGGAAGGCCTCTGAGCACCTGTTTGACAGGATTTCTGCTAGCTGATAATTAGCAGAGGGAGAGCTCCACCCAGGAGAAGAAACTTGCCAGGTCAGCAGAAATAGGTGCGTTCATACCCTCACTGTGTCTGCCCTTACCACGACAACATCAAAGCCTTGACTTTTAAAGAGAGCAAGGGAATACATATTGATCAATTTGTTAGCGCCTACTAAGTACCCAGCACATAAAAAGATAAAGGTTATAATAATAAGAAGAACCAATAGGTGCGAATTGCTCAGAAGCCAAGCCTGGTGCCAAGTTCTTTACATGCATTTAACTCCTGCAGCAAAATAATGAGATTCAATTATTATTTTCCCTATGGTTTCCATTTTATAGATAGGTAAATGGATGCATATTAATATAGAGTCGCTTAGCCAAAGTCACAGCTAGGAAGCATCCACATCTGGATTTCAACCATGTCTGACATACCTGGCTCTTAACCACTGTGGCACATTGTCCCCAGATTCAATCCTCACACCAGTGCTTCCGGCCTGGAATGACTACTACCAATATTATCCACAGACCAAGATCACATGTTGGTAAGTGGCAGATTGAAGCAAAATCTGTCTTTGGGAATAAACCTTCGGACCCTGACACTCCAGATAGAATGACAGGCACAGGATCTGTCAGTGAGATTTGGGTAGATGCAGGAAGGGTACAGCAGCATCCACCCCGCTGGGTTCCTGCAGAGGCAGAGGCTTGTCCAGACTGGGACAGGCTCACCGAAGCCACTGGCTCTCCTCTATCAACCTAGCGAGGCTGGCTGGCAGGGAAAACAATTCCAGCCAGGGGAGGGAGATCAGGCCAAACCCCCAGCCCCAGTCGAAAGCCAGGCAAGGAGCTGCCAGGACAGTTCATCCTCGCCACTTTACAACTAGGGGGACAGAGCCAGGGGAGGAGATCTCCATCCTGCCAGGAGACAAGTGGCCACAGAGTGAGAGCCCCCAGGTGACCACTGTGGCCATCCTATGCCCCCCTAGGAAAGACTCACCAAAGCCATGCTCTCTTCATTTGTTTCTTCATCCATTCATTCACCAAGTATTTACTGAGCACCTGCTCTGTGCCAGGCTCTATGCTAGGCACTGGGGATGCAAGCCGTGAACAAGACCAAGTCCCTGCCCGCAGAAAGCTTGGATTCCAGTGTGGGAAGAGACGCAACACACGAGATAAACCAACTTTGCACAGCGGTAGATAGTGATACATGCTGTGTGGGGACATCAGTGAGTCAGGAGCTAGAGAACTCGTGTGCTGGTTGAGTGTCTCCTCTCCCTACTAGAGTATAAGTGTCCTGAGGGCTGAGACTTCACAGACTTGTTGGTTTCTCTGTCCACAGGGCCTAGCGTGGAGCATAGCACAGAAAAGCCGCTTTACTGATAGTCATCACAGGCCTTTCCTGGAACCCTGGGCTGGAGTTAGGCAGAGCCCCTGGGTCTGAGCTGAGGGATCCCAACCAGTCCTTGAATGGGGACAGAAATAATAACATCTCTCATTTAATAAGCACGTGCAGTGGGTCTGGGCGGTGTTTTAAGCGCCTCGAATGCATCTCTCATCGAATGCACTATCCTTATTATTTCCATTTTACAGAGAGAAAACCGAGGCCCAGAGAGACAAAATCACATGCCTGAGATCACATGGACGGTGAGGGGCAGAGCTGGGACCGAGGCCAGAGCCCACCCTCTGAGTCAGCATGTCCAACTAGCAAGCACAGCGCAAGCTGCCATGTAGATTCAGAAGTGAAGGCAGGAATTCAACAGGATGTTGCTGAGTAGCATGTCCCAGGGGTGACCTTGAACTGGAAAATCCTCCCCACCACCCCATCCAGGAGCAAACACGTTGGAGCCAGGCCAGGAGAGGAGGAAGGAAGAGGGTCTCATTTAGCCCAAAAGGAAATGGGCCAAGAAAAGCATTTCAACATGGCCTGCCCAAAAAGGGCATTCTGTTCATCAGTCTTTTTAAGACCAGAAAGACTCTTTCCCCAAATTTGGGTTGATTTTGAAGCTTGATTTAAGAACAGCTTACCCCAACCATTCCGTCTCATTGATCATTAGCTCAGTGATAATTAGAGACCTGGGGAAGGGATGAAAAATCTAAGACTAAGGATAATTTTGCCCATTCATAGAAATTTGTCATTTATAGCAAAAGCTAATTTTTTTAAATTATTATTTTAAATGACAGCCTATCTCCAAGGTATAAAGCAGATTGATCTTAGCACCAACCTCCCCGTTATCCAGCCCAGGTGGTGCTAACCTACCACCATCAACATCGCCTCTTTCAAGTAGTCATCATGGAGGGCTCAAGGCCACCAGGGCCTCAAACATAGCTGCATCCGATTTGGGTATTGCTTTCCAAGCTATTTCTGAGTCACCCAAGGAAATCCATCTCATGCACTGCTGATCTGACGTTACATTTGCCAAGCTGGCCTTTAATTCACAAGATCTGTTCTTAGGATGATGGAACTGGAGATCCTTTGGCGGCAGGAAGGATTCAGGTTAGACCCTAAAGTACGCTTACAAGTCAAAATGACTGGGGCAGGGCCGTCCCCTGAGCGAGGCTGTGCCGTCCCTTTCTCAGAAGCTCCTCTCGTTCAGTCCCTCTGGCTCTGTGTCTGTACCTGACCACTCTGCTCTAGATGTTTTGCTCCCTGGGAGGGACTCATCAAATCCCAGCAGCCGAAGCCACCATTTAGTTTACTGCTTGTTGGGTTTTCACCTCCCTCTGAGGTCTGTCTTCTGTCTCCCTCCCCAGCACCTAGCATGATACCTGCGTGTTCAGTAAGTGCTGGAGACTTTCAAGGTTGCTGTGGCCCATCAGTCAGTAAAAGGTTGCAGTGGATGTAGGGAAGAATCCCACACCAAGACCTTTGCATTGTAATCCCACTTAATTCTTCCTGCCAGCCCTGCCTGGGAAGCTTCATCAGCTCTGTTTTAACATGAAGCTGAGGCTCCAAAAAGCTCACCCACCGTTTCACAATCTTAGACATGGGGACAGCTGGCCAAGCTGCTGGCTTCTGCTTTCCAGATTCATCTTCTAAGAACAGGCTTCACTGTTTGACTTAGTCTTGTCCAAGGACAGGGGCTGACCCAGATAAAAAAATAAGAATATACATAGCTGACACGTATTGAGTGCTGATCATGTACAAAGCACTGTTGTGAATGCTTCAGACATACTAAGGCTTTCGATCCCTCAAGGAGGGGAGGTATCACCCCATTTTACAGTCAAGGAAATTGAGGCACGAGAGTTAACCACTAGCTTGAGTTGGTACAGCCAGGAAACAGTGGAGCCAGGGAGGATGGGATGTAAGACCACAGACTCTTAACCACTGTGTCATACTGTCTGCTCTCTGGCTTTCCATAGCTTTCCTTTCCACAGAGGCCCAGAGATGCTAAGTAACCAGCCTGATGTCACACAGCAAGGCTGTGGCCTGATCGGCTTTAGACTAGAGGTCCCTAGTCCCACCTACCTTGGGAATAAGAAATAGGAACGACGCTTCCATGCTAGGCACTGTGCCTGGTCCCTTCCTTACACAGATCTCATTTGATCCTGACTACGGTCTTGTGAGGTAGGCCATAGGACCCCTGTGACAAGGACGAGAAAACAGAGAGGTTAAGACACCTGTTCCCAGCAACCCAGTGGCCTGGCTCTCCACCCTTGAACACACTCGCTCCCCCACGCTGCAGCTGGCCCCAACCCTTGCTGACAGGGAGGGCATCCCTGTCCCAGGTAGGAATAAATGGGCCATCTGTCCCTTCCTCCTCCTTTCCGCTTGGTTTCTTAATGCTAATTTATGGAAGGCAAGCAGAGTCTGAGATGATGAAGGCGAGGTATTAAGGGAAGGCGGGAGGAAGGAAGAGAGGAGGTGGGGCTGTAAATACTAATTGTTCTATGAGGAGGTTGCTTTTCAGTTCCTCGCTTAAGGGAAGGCTATGTTTAATTAACTCTGCTTGTGTGCTGGGGACAGGGCCTGATTGAAAATGAGCTATGGGGCCTCAGTGACAAGGCGGAGGGCCCAGCAGCCTCGCAAATGGACCAGACCCGTTGATATCTGGCCACAAACTCCAGGCGGAGAGGTCCACAGGCTTCATGCTGTCCCATCTCAGAAGCCCCTCCTGGTGGCCCCCTTTACTCCCACCCTTGGTACCAGCCTGCAGGTTTCCAGACCTTTGCAGGAGAGCCTCTCCCTCCCTGTCTCTGTCCCTGTCCCTCTCCTGTCCTCTCTGACCAGCACAGACACATTCATTCGCTCATCTGTCTTTGGTGGACATTGTAGGGTGGCAAGAAACTGAAGCCCACCCTAGCTTCCTTTAAGAGGGTTTGATTATAAGGCTATAAGGGTGCCCCAGGACCCCCAGAAGTTGGAAGAACAGCTGAGTCTCTAGAACTCAGAAATGGGAAAGAATCAGGTCCAAACCCGGTTCATTCCTGCTCTCTCTCACCCACCCCCAGCCGCTACCATAGCTTCTTGGCTCTGCCTCTTTCTGGATCTGCTCCGTTAGCTTTCCTTCCTCTGCACTAGCTCCACTACGACCTCCCAGGCTTCGGACCCTCTGGCTCCCATTCTCCGGTTATGCATGTTAAAATTCTTGAGAGCAAGAGTCTGATTGGTCCAGCCCATTGGTCAGATCCCCATCCTGGTCCAATCGGCCAGGGGAGATGGATCACATGACTACCCCTTCAGGGTGAAGCAGTGGGGCCCACTCTCTGGGAGGTGTGTGGAGCAGGAAAGGAGGGATGGGGGGGTCTCAGGATTCAAGGCCCACCCCAAAGCACTGCCTTTCACGGGTGCTCCCCTCCCTGATTTCCTCTTCAGTATCAACCATTCCTCGGTGCTTCCGCTGCCCTTTTCAGCAGCTGGGTGAACTTGGGCAAGTTACGAACCCTCTCTGTGCCTCCGTTTCCTCATCTATGAAATGAAGATAATGACAGTACTCACAGGGCCGATGAGAATCGATTAAGGAGAAAGCAAAGCACTTCACCCAGCCCTTGGGCACATAGTGAGTGCCTACATATGTGAACTCTTAAGTATCGTGGCAACATTGTTTCATCCTTTATAGTGTTTTTTTGTTTTGTTTTGTTTTGTTTTGTTTTGTTTTTTCATCACTTGGAATAACTTTCTTGTCTGTCTGTCTCACCCACTGTCCTGGGTTCTCCTCCATGGAGACACCTGACTGTGTTAGTCTAGTCGTTTGCCTCCTAGGTGAGCATAACATGTGGCAGAGGGTGATTACTCAATACATGCCCAATGGGGATGATGGTCACTTCCATTTACTAAGCATCTGCTATGTGCCAAGGCAGGAAGACGCTTGACGGAGTGCCCCTTGGGACCTGGGCCGATAGCAGGTGCTTAATGAACTCTCTCATTTAATCCCTACCACGGCCTTGGGAAGTATGTACTTCTGTCCCCGTTTCATAGAAGGAGGGATCTGCCACCCTTCGCGAGTCTCAAGGGGCCCAGAATCACCGGCCATCCACAGGAGAGGAAGGACTGGTACCAGGGTTGTTAGCGCTGCCCACTGAGCTCCCTGCCGTACTGGTCTCACGATGAGGCCGCAAGAAAGTTCCAGGGCCCCAGAGGCACTAGATGAAGTGGGGCAGGAGGCGGGGGGCAAAAGTCCTCCATGCAGACAAGACAATCCAGGATGAGTTGCGGGAGAGGCACCTGTTCAGGGAGACAGCAAAATCACTCTGCTCTCCAGGGACGAAACACGGAAACAATTCAGGCTCCAGCTCCACGTGCAGGTGTGGGTCTGCGTGTGGAATCGTGCAGCAGCGGATCTGTGCGTGTTCCGCTCGTGGCCCTCTGACAGTGCCAATAGATGTGAGGTGTTTCTCTTTTTTGTCAAATTATTCAAGGCTTTCAAATCTGGAAACCTCTTTATTTCTTAGCCCCCAAACTGGGATTCGGGGTTCTAATCCCAGCATTGTGACAATCTTGCTATGTGACCCTGAGCAGGTCCCTTCCCCTCTCTGAGTCTCTATAGAGTAGTAGGGTTGAGTGAAATTATTGGCAAAAAGCCTTTCAGTTCAGAGTGATGGAGACTCATGCTGCATGCAGAAGAGGCCCGCCCTGACCTCCGGAGGGGGGGAGGGGCAGGAGCCTGCGTTATTTTTAGTCTCTTATTAGGAGCCTCTTGCCAGTCGCCAGGCCCCGTGACCCCACGCGCAGGCATCTGAAGGGTGCGCCAACTGTTTAATCAGACCACTCTCAACCCGGCTGATGAATAGAAGTTCCTGCTTTTAAAAAAAGAACGAAAATGCTTCTGTAAATCAGCTGTTTATTTAACTTTTCTTGGCATTTAATGATTGCAAGGCTTGGGTGAGGGGGAGAGACGGAAAATTAATTTGAGTCTCGCCAGAAAAGCCAGTCAGGGAAATAATGAACTTCCCAGTGTTGTGGAGAACGGAGATGGGGGAGATGCCAGGGAGACGGAGCCCCTGAGCCTTGACGTCCTGGGCTCCAGCCGGGCTGTGCCGAGTGTTGGACAGACCGCCCGCCCTCTCGGAGCATCTATTACACAGGGAGAGTGGGAGCTGGAGCAGGGGTTTCGGCTCCTTTCAAGATGTAAAGCCCCATTAAATTTTCCCGCCCAGATCTTGTTGAAGGAAGCAGAGGCGCAACAAGAATGAGCCAAGAAATGGCAGGTAATAATAATTATTATGTATTCTCATGCTCATGTGCTCAAATATTCAGCAGAAACCCCTCCCCCACCACACACACACTCACAAACACATACACACAAGATGGTGGCACCAGGGATGGAGAGGAGATGGGCATAAGAGATGTGTAACTTCACAGTGGAAGGGCTGGTAGCCTCAAAATTCATCTAATTTGAATTTTTATTCTACAAACATGGGAAGTGAGACACACTGAGAAAGAGGCAGTAATGTGTCCCAAGACTACACCTTGAGTATGGGACGGAGCTGGAGCTCAAACCTGCATCTCTCAGCTGCTGGCCTCCCAATCCTCACCAGAGGATGTGCATAAAATGACTCCGCTGTGGACTGAATGTCTGTGTCTCCCCCGCCAAATTTATATGTGGCAGTTCTAGTCCCAAATGTGTTAATATTTGGAGGTGGTGCCTTTGGGAGGTGGTTGGATTTGGATGACACTGTGGAGGGGCAGCCCCCGTGATGGGAAAGGTGCCCTTACATGAAGGGACCAGAGCTTTCTCTGCTTCCCGCCATGTGAACACAGAGCAAAAAATATATATATATATACTCACCTGCAAACCAGGAAGAGGTCTCTCACCAGAACCCAGCCAAGTGGCTCCCTGATCTAGGAATTCCAGCCTCCAGAACTGTGAGAAATGAATTTCTGTCGTTTAAGCCACCCAGTCCCTGGTGTTATGTTAGGGCAGCCTGAATTAAGACAAACTTCCTTGGTTATAAATGACAGGACCTGGGGGTGATCTCAGCAGAAGTGCCATGGCTGATTCTCACTGGGCCATCTTGGACCACATGCCCTTCCGGAACCGATCACACAGCCAGGACGATGGACCATACTGACTGGGCCAGATGTGGGTCAGGTGACCCAGGCTTCCTTGACAACCACATCTGTCTCAGCACCCCGGCCAAACCACATGCGTCAGACAAATGGTGGCCCCTGCCTCTGCCCGTGCCTTTGCTCTCCTACCTCTGGGTCTTTGTCCACACTGTCCTCTCCTCCTGGGTATCGTGAGACACTACAAGGTCCGGATCAGATACTGCCTCCTACAGGAAGCCTTCTGTGATCCTCCTAGTCCCAAGTGTCATCTCTGACTTCTGTTGCCCCTCGCTGGTCTCGCTGTGATGGCAACGCTAGCTTCGGTGTGTTATAGCAGCTGGGTTCATGGTTCGTCTCGTTCATAGACTCCTTGAGGGCTGGGACTTAGTCTTCTTCATCTCCATTTTCCCAGACCCTGGCACATAATAAGGTAATTAAGGTTGAATGAATGAATGAATGAATGAATAAGAATTTATACAGATGATTCATAAATCAGAAACGACAACCTCCGCACAGGTATCCACACCTCTCTTTGATAATACAATTCTCTGTTTGGCAACTGGCCGTGTCAGACTGTTCTTCTCGATATCTGACTTAAATCCTTCCTGCTTTTTTTGGAGAGAGAGCCCTAGAGAGACAGACACCACCCTTCCCTTAAAGGTCTTTCTTTTGTGCTTTGCTCTGACTTCTTCCCTCCCTGAGCCAGATCCCCCACTTTGGGATTCAGCCCACACAGGCTGTGGAATGTGGGAGGTGGGACCAAGCCCAGCAGCAGCCCCACTGGGTTGGCGAGTTCCCAGGAGAAGCCCAGAAGCTGGTGCCTGGGAAACGCCGCTTCCCTTCCTGGCTCCTCCTGGCAAGCCCAGCTCTGCACCGCTCCCTTCCCTTTCAGCAGCCTGTCAGCAGCTGATGGACAGGAAGCTGTCATCCTGTTTCCCCAACCGACATCACCACCACGGCCCCCCGCCCTGCCCCCTCCTGGCTCCAGGAAGCTGGAAAGCTATTCCTGACGAGTTGGCACCCAGCCTGGCTTTCACCACCCTAGGTAAAGTAGCTCCTTGCCTGTGGCGCTGGGAGGCTGACAGAAGGGAGAACCACCTCCCCACGCAGCAGGGAGGGCCCAGCTCCCAAGCCTGGGCCTCAGATGAGCCTCCTCTGGACCCCAGTGGTGAGCTGCCTCTCAGTGTCCCAGCCTCCCCCAGGATCAGGAGCACCCAACAGTCTGGCTCCCTGAGCTCTTCGGTAAACCACAGAACATGGTCTGGATAGACACCTCACTTACAAGACCGAGGCTGGGGTGGAACAGACGACGGGTAAAACCTGTAGGAGGTGGATTTGGTCTCAGCGCAGAACGATCATCCGGAGATGACTCAGAGATCCTGTCAGTGCAGGCACCCAGGTCCCCATCCTGTGAAAACTGTCAGCTCCCCAACAATGTTGTGAGCTTCAAGATAGCACGAACGTGTGTGTATCTCTCCGCACCATAACCCTAATGCCAGGCATCATGCCCAACATATAGTAGGTGCTCAATAAATGTTTGTTGAATGAATTATTACAGAATGGATGTTATTTATTAAGCTATGGCCAATGTGGCTTTAATTCCAGGTAAATTATTGATCCCTTTTACTCTTTTTGAACAGTCGAGGATAGTTCTAGAATCCCTAGACAGCCTTCGGCACCCTCTAGAGATCAAAAACCCTTGCGTTAGCAAACAATGAATCAGAACAAATTATTTCACTCAACGTGTATATTTATTCATTAATCTACTCATTCATCCATCCAACAAATGTTTACTGAGCACCTACTACGTGTCAGACACTGTCCTAGATGCCGAGGGCAGGGCGATACAGCAGCAAACAAGACTGGGCTGTGAAAATTGTCACCTATGCAGATAGATTCTCACAATAGTCAGTGAACAAAGAAACATGTAAGATAATGTAAGGGAGAGGTAAATACTATACAGAAAGGAGTGATGGAGTGCTCAGGGAAGGCTTCTCGGCTGAGGTGACATTTACAGACATTTGAAGGGAGTGAGGCAGCAAGCCGCACAGGTATCTGGGAAGACCTTTCCAGAAAGAGGAGCAGCGAGGGCAATGCCAGAGGCAGGAGAGTGCCTGGTAACATTCCAAGAAGAGAAAGAAGCCCCACGTATAGAAGGTGGATCAGCAAGAGAGAAAATAGCTGAACAGGGGCCAGATGGATCCCCCAGAGGCCAGAGGTGCCACAGGAAGGACGCTGGAACCATCAGTCGAGCACCTACTATGTGCCAGGCACATATGGTGCCTCTATGGTCTTGTCATTTTGCGATTCTGTGACAGCTGCCCTCTGTTGAGGTCTCCAGGGCTGAATGGACTGATAGGTTCCAAGAGAGAGATTGTGTGTAACCATGGTCTAGGCACAAACTCACCATATGGCCACAACCCCCATGTTCATCTTTAGCTCATAAACACAGAGACCTTGAAGACAGAAAGGGGTGGGGCATCACTAACATTCATCAAGCACCCATTATGTGCCAGGAACCTCCCACATTGTTCTGCCTGTCCAGCAGAGCCACGTGAGACAGGGGCTATTGTAATCCTCAGTTTACAGATGGTCTAGAGTACCCCCTCATCAAGAATAGCCTCCCAGCTCCCTGGAGCAGGGAGGGAGCTGGGTAGGGGGTATGGGGGCAATGCTGGGAAGGAGGAAGATGACAGGTTTTCATCCATCAGGCAATGACAGGCCGCTGAAAGGAAAGAGAGGGGTGCAGAGCTGGGCTTGCGAGGAAGAGCCAGGGGAGAGGGGTGGCATTTCCCAGGCACCAGCCTCTGGGCCCCTCCTGGGAACATGCCCGCTTGGTGGGGCTGGTGCTGAGCTGGATTCCACCTCCTCCGGAAGAAGACATTTCAACAGTCTGTGCACACTGAGTCCCAGAGAAGCAAAGAGTTGGCTCAGGAAGGGAGGAAGTCAGAGCATATCCCCAAACCCAGGTCTATCTGGAGCCAAAGGCTGGGATGCTGCACGAAGCAGCCAGACCCTCCTGTTTCCCTTCCCGTTCCCTCCCCACTACTTCATGGAAGAAAGGCTCCTCGCTCTCCCAGTCTGCCCTGGGCAGCCTACTCTCACCCGAAGGAGAATTATTTTGAACTCAGGAAATGCAAACTAGTTTCAATATCCATCAAAACAAAAGTTCTCTTCCTCCAATAATCTGCTGGCCTCCCCCAGGTATTGGCATTCTGAAATAGGGACTCGGGGAAGGCACGACTCTAGAATGGTGGAACTCCAGGCACTTTGGCAGTGGGATGAGCGACTGAGATATTTTGGGCAAGGTCCCTTCTCCGCAGCCATCACTCACACCATACAGACTGCCGCCTACTCCATTTATACATAAGGTTGGGCTTGTGCATATGTGGTTCTTGCAAACAGTTTTTAAAAAGCATTAGTCCCAGGGAGAGGCTATTCGGAGACTTGTAAAGCTGGAGGATCCTTAGAGAGCATCTTAGATCAATCTTTCTATTTTCAAATGGGGAAACTGAGGTCCGGAGAGAGAAAATTTCTTCTCCAAGGTCATACAGCTGCAGTTCAAAGGCATAGCCAAAATCAGAACCCATTTTGGCTGACTCCTTTCCAAGGCTGCTCCCCACAACACTGCATTGTCTAATTCACCTCCAAAGTCAGACACCGTGATGCCCAGCTTTGCCACTTCTCGGCTGCATGACCTTCAGTAAATGCTTTAACCTCTCTGACCATCAACTTCCTCATAACAATAGTACCTGTATCCCATGCTGTAGGTTAGATGTGTTCTTGGCACAGAGTCTGATAATAATTATGAAGTTATTCCCCCCTCATGCCACAGGGCCTCTTTGCTCTTCTTCATCTCCTGTAACTCAAAGAACATCACCCCCTGCTTCCGGCAACCACAAGCCCCTCCGGGAGAGAATTAGTACCACAGAATGGGAAACCAGGCTGTGGCATCACTTTCCCTTCCACCCCAAGCCTAGTTTCCTGCAGGTGCCAGCTCTGAGCATCCCACAATTGAGAGACTAGATGGGTGGCAGAAAAGAGGAGGGGACCGGCTGGGTTGTTCCCCAAGCCCTATATGGCAGACATCTAGAAGAGAGAAGAGAGTGTCGAAAGGCAATAACACGGGCTCAGACAGAATAGCAGTCCCAACCCCTATCTCAAAGGCATGGCATCAGCCCCAGCTGTCATGACGGGGGCTGGAGGGCTGGGGCTTGGAGAGGTCGGTAACAGAGATGATGGCAAGAGCAGAGATGCCCAGGATTCGAAGACTCCGCTCACTCCAGTGGGCTTAGAGATCCTCAGCGGTGTCCGATGGCGGTGCCAGTTGGGAAACTTTGCCTTGAGGGTGGACACAGGATAGAGGCTGCCCTCTGCTGGTCCCTGAGATCCATGCCTCCAACCCCAGAGGCCCACCAAGGACCAAAAGTCTGCCAGAGCCTGACAAGTCAGCCATTGCTTTACGGATGAAAAAAAGGTGTCCCAGACCAGGGAGGCACACCCTCTCTCTGACCCCACCCCCAAGTACATGCAGCTACTGAAGGTGGACTTAAGACTCTTATTTCCCTCCTGGTGGCTCCTTCAGTCCTGATTCTACTATCCGTGGCAGTTAAGACGGCTAACCCCAGAATCACTGGTCTATGAGCATTTGGAGCCCTCAGTTTGCCAGGAGATCTGGAAGATGAGCAATTGACAGACAGTCTGTGTGGTTTGTTGTCCTTTGTTGGAAGAAGAGCTAGCGATGGGGCTGTGGGAGCTGTCCCTGGTGCTGACTCCTCTTGGTCAATGCCCTGTCCACCAATTACTATCTGGAGTTGATCTACTTGGTGGGACATCCATGGCAATCCTTTACTACCAGGACATCTTCTGCTATTGCAGCTTTTTCTGGGTTAACTCCAATTAAGTGAGGTTGACACTAGGTAACAAATACATTTAACAAAACAATCTATATCACCATTGAGGCAAACATTTAATGAGCAGTTACTATTTACAAAGCAGTGTTCTAAGGTCTTGGCATGTAACAATTCGTTCAATGCTGACAGCAGTTTTATGAGCTAGGTATCGATATTAAGTTCTCCTTGTTACAAATTAGGAAACTGAGGCACAGAAAGTTCAAGTACCTTTCCCAAGGTCATACAGCTAGTAAGTGGTAGGGCTGAGATGCACACTCAGGCAATCTGAACCCAGAGTGCACACACTGAATTCCATCACACCTTTCCCATCCCCTTGTAATCACATAATGCACCTGAAGGACAAATGTAAATGATTTTGCATTATCTGCTGTTTTGCATGATTGGTGACATGGCTCCCTTCCATAAGTGCAAAATCTAGGAGCTGGCTGATGAAAAAGGGGGCTTACATCCTTCTTTTAAGGAAGAAATCACTAGGGTCAGAGTGAAGCCCAGAGGCTAGGGAAGAGAATCCCTGAGCCTTTAGAAGCCACATTTGGTTGGCAGGTTGGGTCTGAAGGTGAGGATCAGAGCCCTGGGTACAAAAGATATAGCAAACAGGAAGTGGGGCCTCCCCAGGATGGATAGGACGAGACTAGAGGAGACATTCTGGGAGCCTCTGTAGTAAACTCTGTCATGTGCCACCCAGATAGT
This sequence comes from Pteropus medius, assembly GCF_902729225.1. Lineage (NCBI taxonomy): Eukaryota > Metazoa > Chordata > Mammalia > Chiroptera > Pteropodidae > Pteropus > Pteropus medius. Next base: position 1,113,444 of record NW_024350927.1, read on the forward strand.
TCCTCAGGAAGAAATGAAGGACTTGGAAGCCTACCCACTGACAGACCTTACCTGTAAGCTCCTTTCAGTGATGGCCTCAGCTGAAGAGTCACCTCTCTCAAGTCTTTCCCCCTTCCCGGGGCAGCCTACATCTAGTGTCTGATTGGCCTAAGCATATAAAGGCCCAGCCACTCACCCCCAACCTGGCAGACTTTGAAAAGCCATTCCATCTCTGGTTGGCAAAGGCCATTTTGGGACTGTGTCCCATCTCGTATTCTCCCTCTTCCGGTTCTGCCTCCTTCCTCTCCTTCCATAAGTGTTGCTCCCAAGAGCACTTCCTAATAAACAACCCAACCTGTAAGAGACTTCAACACCCAACTTCACTTAATGGCGATGCCCAGCTGGATCATCCCCTAGCCATGCATACTCTTGCGCTTTGGATGAGCTACTTATTAATAAGTTGATTTTTCCTGTAGGAAAAAGAACACAGAGAAGATTTTTCAATAGCATTATTGAAAAGGCAAGCATTTCCCCTCCTGAACCTAAGTCATTCACGTAGAACACTGCAGGGAGGAAAAGAGGTGAGTGGGTAGATGAGAAGCCGAAGACAGTGCCAGCTTGAGAGGGTGATCTGAGCCACACTCCCCGATCTTCATGGAAGGTTCTTATGAAACTGATACAAAGGTATGAGATGCATCATGTATGTGACAAAAATATAATTAAAATTAGTAATCGCACCGCATACAGAACTGTAATTGACAGTGCAAATTTACTCTCACATTATACTCGCTGTCCCATGTGAGGGCCTTGCTGCTCTTACGCCTATTCTGCATATAAAAATATCAATGTTCAGTCACCCGGTTGGCCGGCGGTAGACTGGGTTTCAAATCTGAGTTTCACGGTTGCAGAGTTCGAGTTCATTCTACCATACTGGGCTGAGGCTGAGACAAAGGCAGGGAAACACGAGAAGGAGAAAAGCGGGGAGGAGCGTGTAGGCAGCTGAGCAGGTGGTGGTAGGGAGGGCGGCCCACACCAGCTCCGGGAGCCACTCCGTTGTCTCCGTGCCCAGCTTTGCCAGACAGAGGGCAAGGGGACACGGATGCCTTTACTTCCCACAGCCCAGAGCCCAGCGAGGAATTTCAAAATTCTCTTGGCTGCCCTGGCCAGGACTCGCCACTGACAAATGGAGAACAAATGAGACCATTTAGCCAATAATTAAGCAATAATGGCCTACTCAGAGGTCTCCACCAGGCGGGAGGCGGCCAAGGAGAGGACCCAAAGGTTGTAGAGAGGAGCAGGATAGGAAAGAGCCATTTATCAGATTTGGACAAGGAAAGAGAGACTCATGAACCCCACAGCAGCCTCCAGGCTTTCCTTTCATACCATGCACAGAGGGAGGCCCTGGCAACTCTGTGCTCTCATATGGAGAGAACCCAGCCTCCAAACCTGGCCTCTTTCTCGGAGCTGACTCAGGGCATGACACATCCCATTCACTACTATTAATGCGCCAGAGCCTAAAGAAGGCTTGGGGAGGGGGCGGATTTAAGTGACATCGGTGTCACTGAACTTCGAGTTAACCTCTGTGGCTGGAGACACACTCCAAGTGGCCCCTGTGTCCTGGCACAAGCTACAGCTCAGTTCGACAAATGGTTATCGATAACCCTGATAGCGATAAGGACAACAACAGTCATAGTGGCAACCGCCACTCATGAAATGCTCACTACGTGCGGTGCGCTCCGCTGAGCTGTTCACGTGGAAACACTGCATGCAGTTTCGATCATTGTTCATGTTGCGGATGAGGGTGCTGTTACATGTGGGGCTCGGAGTAGTTGAGTAACTTTGTCCAATGTCACCCAGGTCATAAGAGGTAGTACCAGGACTCAAACTTGTATCTGACTCGAAGTTCATCTCAAACACCATGTCACCCAGTGCCTGCTCCAGAGTCACTCACGAAAGCCCTTGACATGAAGATTCCTAGAAGGAGAAGATTGTCTCTAGCTGAAGGAATCTAGAAGAAAATGCCTGGGAGGGATGGGCTTCCAATAAAACCTTGAAGGGCGAGTTAATTCTTAGGCAAATGTGGGACAATTTGTACGGTCAGACTGGGTGTAGGTACTGGACTGTTTTCATCTCAAGGTTCACCCTAGAGCTTCTTTCAGATGTTAACTGAGTCACAAGAGGAAAAGGCAGAGTCTTCTCATCAAATACACTTGGGAAATGTTAGATTCAACAAAGTTAAATCAGTTTACTTCCTCTGGGATTTCTCAAGATAGAGTTGTTGGTGTGAGGTTTCCCCGAGTCTTTTTGGCCAAGGAATTCCTTTCTGAGGCGGGGCAGGCTTACGGGGTTTGGGTTACTGCAACACACATCAACGAACTGTTTTATGAGATGACAAAGCCCTCCCTCTTCTTCGGTGTTCTGGGGACCCCTGGCCCGAGAGCCACGCAGGCCCCGTGTGGGTTCTGATGAACGTGTGCACGTGGGGAGGCGTCAACACTGAGAATGGTGTGTGTCGAAAGGGAACAGAATGAGTGAGTCCCAGAGAACATGACTGCACCCCAGAAGGAGTAACCTCAAGAGGCAGGAGGAAAGGGCAGGAGTCAGGGTCAAGGCCAGGGCCCATAGAAGGCCTGTTTGGAAAGCTCTTCAGTTTGAGAGGGGGCAGATCTGGAGATCCTGGAGGACAGCCTACTGCAGGGATGCACTTGACAGAGGCAGACTGCCTTCTTGAGAGCCAGGCAGAGAGGGTCTAGAGGGGAAAAGGTGCCAGATGAGAAATGCCACCCTTAGAAAAGAGAAGGGGTGATCTGTGACCTGAGGGTGAAGACCTCTGGCTCTGGCCACTTGAGGCCCAGATCCACCTCTCAGTACTTCTGCAACCCTGGGCAAATAATTCCTTAACTTCTCTGAGCCTCAATTTCCTCATTTGTAAAATAGCGATCATATTCCTACCTACTCCGTAGGGTCATTGTGAGGATTAAATGAAATAATCTTTGTAAACTACTCAGTCTAATTTCTGGAACATGATAAACTCTTCATAAAGGAGAAATATCGAGGGAGCTATCACAGTCTATGAGTTTCTGAGGCTAACTCAGCTGCGGGTGTAAGAAACTCTCTGGCAACTCAAATGGTGAAACCTGGAGGGACAAGCCAGCCCCCCAGTGTGAGAATGAGACCACGACAGCACGTGATGCTTGTTCTGAATTCAGGGAGGCGAAAAGAGGTGGACCAGATATGGTGGGAGATGCAGGATCTGTGACAAATTTGAATAAGAGGCAGGGGCCATGGCTTATTTCTCTCTAAATACCCTTGGACTTCTACACAGCAATCCTCAGAGCTTGCATTCATTACTGCACACTTACCATGTGCCTTTATAATTAATTCATTAATTCCTTTCCACAGCCATGGAGGCAAGTAATATTTATAGGTCTGTTTTTCAGATGAGAAAAGTAAGGTTAAGTTGCCTAGGATCTCATAGCTGGCGTGCCTCTTGAGTCTTGAATATAGGGAGATATAGTCTTGAATACAATGACTGTGTCTTCTGTGAATCTGGGGGATCAGAGAAGTATCGATAAATGTGGTAAGAAGCAGAATTAGACCTAGATGCCAGGAGGGAGGAACTGAGCTGCCCGCAGGACAGAGACTGAGAGCAGCAGGTGAGACCATGAAAACCAAAGCCACATGTATTCAGTGCTTGCCACATGCTACTGTCTCAAGCACTTCCCATGAACCACCATTGAATCTTCCCAGCAGCTATGTGAGGTGAGTCCTCTTATCGTTCCATTTTGCAGGTGAGGAATCTGAGGCACAGAGTGCATGTCACTTGTTCAATGTCGGGCTGGCTCCAGAGCCACCTCTTCCCCACCCTCTGGGTTTGCAGCCATCACCTACAGCTCATCTGCTACAGTGAAATTCTTTCTGGACATGGGCATTTGGGCATGGCTAAGACATTGTAAGTAGGGTAAAAGGGGCTGCAACCCCAAGGGCTTGGAGGAGCACTATTGAAACCCTTTGGCAACTACTGTGGGGGCTGGTAGGAATAGCAAGGTGAGGAGTCAGTCATCAGCGGGCCACTCAGGAGTTCTTGATTAGGACTCATCCCAGGTTGACCAAGGCATCTCTAAGAAGAACCTAGCTGGTCGCTGAAGTTCTGCCATGGACCCACATTGCCCAACTGCTGTGTTTGAGCCCAGGCGTTCTCAGCAGGGGAGGCTAAGGTGGGCTAGTCACTATAGGGCTTATTCCCTTTTGAAAGACAGGGTAGGATGTGGGATGGGCTCTGTGTCAAGGTAATAAGCTACGAATGAGCTATTTACCTAAGAGAAACAGGACAAGCAAAAGGGTCAAGGTGAGAGCTCCTCTGAGGGCCAGTTCCCTGGGGCTTTGTCATACCTCACAGCAGGAGCCTCGGAGAGTCCAGCTAGATGCTTTATTTAAAGCCAGAATAGCCATTATGACCATGTGAAGAAGCAGAATCCACCAGAATTATCAATAGAAGGCTGGAACACTTTCTTCCCATGCCATTTTGATGCCTCATAGCTGAACACAATGGTTTCTCTGTTGCTGACCCATCATTGGCCCTCTTGTGTCTCCTATCCATGATGGCAGGTGTTTCAAAGGACATTACCTCCCTTTAATTCCTAAGATCAGTATAAATCCTAATGGCATTTGTCCCACAGTAATAGAAAGAACAACGGAAATCTGAACACTAACCCCAAGCTGCTGCTCTCCACCTGTGTGATCCTGGGGAAGTCAACTCACCTCTCTGGTTACTCTGCTTGTCCGACTTTAAAACAAGATGTTGGCATGATTGCAAAGGACCCTTCCAACTCAAGCACCTTTGACTCCAGCAAACTGTTAGCTCCTTTATGAAAGGGCTCATGATTTATCT
>NW_024350927.1:1119365-1125060 GCF_902729225.1 Pteropus medius
AAATTCAGCTGAATATGACAAAGTAGACAAACATCTACACATTACAGTAACAGCATAAAAACCATGTCATTCAGTCCTAAATATTGACACAGATGACAGGTAAGTTGTAACTACTTACATGTAACTGTTCATAATCAATAAAATGATATATTTTTTAAAACCTTCAAATTTCCACAAGGTAGAAGAGTAAACATGATCTATCCCTGCCCTTATTAAATGAATAAAGTATTCACAGGACTTTCGCTCATTTCTGGGGTGGTGGTTTAATTAATCAAAAAAGGTAGAGTGCCTTTGAGCACTTATTTACTTCATCAGAGATTTCAAAGCTTTTAGAAGTATAAAAAATGACTGACTTGTACATAAGAATACAAATAAATATGGGAGAATGGCCTTAGAAGAAAGAATAATAGAGCGTACAGGTAAAAGGAAGTCCTTGGTTGGGTTCCCCAAGGTGTCTTGCATATCTCGCTGGTGTGACAGATTTAGTGTGATCTCAGATGAAAAGGGAAATGACATCAGTGACACCGATAGCATCAAATCACGCAGGGTGAGAGCTAACCCCTTTCCAATTCTACTTCGACCCTTCGATTATATCAAGGAGAAAGTCTCCCTATGGTGCTACTTTTCCACACTTTTCCTCTTTATTTTTAACATTTTCCCTTTTTAACAAAGAGCCTCACACTCCTGGCCTTTGCCAAGGCAGTAGGATCTAGCCAGAAATTAATTAGCACTGATTTTGTTTTATGGTATTTATTTATCATGATAACATATGATCCTGAGTTTCTATTTACAGCAGTGATATAAAGTTTTCTTCATAACTAGATTTATTAATGTGTTCAAAAATAGAGTGGAGAAAAGAAAAACAATGGTACCAGCAGTGTGCACGCACGACCAGAGTCAGGAGGGTGTTTGGAAGGGAACCCTGAGTATTGAGAAGGGTCAGGGAATGTCCAAACTTGGGAAATGGTCTATACCTCCGTGACCACAAAGAAGAGATTGAAATATCTCATTGAGTAATAAATAACCACTTAGGATTAATGAAAATGAAGCTGAATGCAAATTACAAACAAGTGGCAATGAACGTGAAGCCATCGCTCATAGGATGTATGCCACCAAGGTGGGCACTGCAGTGAACTTGAACATTGTGCAAATTCTCATCCCCTGATATAGACATACATTTAGGGCCCCGCGCATTCAGCCTTGTTCATGGTTATCAGAACGACTGACTTGGCGGAATCCGCTCATACCTCCTAGCTGGTTCAGACCCGTTTGCCCTTCTCTCCTTGCCTCGCCCCGCCCAGATTCGGGTCCAGAAAGCAGAGAAGGGCCAACTACTGCAGGCTATGTTTCAGGGGCTCCTGTGGGAACTGCCTGCTGACTGGGTTTAGCCGAGAGGAGGCACTGTTGGAAAATAAAAGGACGAAGGGAGAGAGAAGCCAAGGTATATTCTCCCTTTACTTTCTGTTCCAGTGGCTCTCCAGAAAGTGGCTGCCTTTCCTCCATGATGTCAGCTCCTACCGGACGGGGCTGCTATGGTTCTGGCTTGCCCCGGACCCTGGACCCTGGCCTGCGTATCACTGCCTTTTCCCTGTCCCTCCAGCCAGGAGGTGGTGGCACCTTCCTCTATTTGATTTTACAGCTCTTCCATCACCTATAGATGCCAATTCCTTAGATTAAGACCCCCCTCCCCTTTCCCCACCCTATTTTAAATACTTAGAGCAGTTTCTGTTTTCCTGGCTGGAACCTGACTGATATACCTCCTCAAACCTTTATTTAGCCAGAAACAAGCTTATGTGGCTCTATGAAGAACCCTCTCATTAGACCTATTAAAATGTTGGATTTCAGAAGAATAAGCTGGTTCATTATGTTTACGACAAAATGGATCAGGGGTCAGCACACTTTTCCTGTGAAAAGCCAGATAGCAATATTTTAGGCTTCGTAGGCCACTTAAGTTTCTGTAGCGATCTTATAATTTTTTTTTAATTAAGCCTTTTAAAAATGTAAAAATTATTCTTAGCTAATGGGTAGCTTGGAAACAAGCGGTGTGCCAGGTGTGGCTCATGAGCAGTAGCTACTGACCCCTGCAACAGCTGATAAGTAGATACACCCCACTCCCACTCTCCACTCATGCTTGAATGTGGCCCCTCTTCCCTCCAGAGCCAGATGGCCATGTGACCTAGGGCTGGCCAATCAGCGCATTCCATTTTCCTGGCCCTAGATTGTTTCTGAACATCAGATAAGTCCCAAAGGGAAACAGCATTTGAAATAAACTGACCTACTCCAAGCCATGCACTGTACTGGGCACTTTCACATATGTTATCTCTTTTAATTCTCACACCGGGGCTCAGAGGTGTAAATGCCCTAAGGCAAGCCAAATAGTAAGTGGCAGTGCCAGGTTTTGGAAGCAGGTGATTTTATCTTCAAATCTTTTTACACACTGTGCTATCCTAAAATAAAGCATGAGGCTCAAGAGAGGGGAGAGGAAAACGACAAGCCTTCCTTGGCATATTTTCGGGAGCCCCCGGGCTAAGAACAATGCATCAGAGCTGTCTATCTATAATCTTCGCTCATATTTACAAAGCGCTTTATGGTTCCCAAAGCATTTTCGTGCACATCATTTCATTCCATCTTCACAACAACCTAGTGAGGTTGGGAGAGCAAAATCCTGTCTCCCAATTTATGGATGAAAACCCTGAGTGCAGAGAGGTGAAGCCCAAGGTCACGCAGCTCATCTGTGGCAGAGCTGGGATTTGACGTAGACCGTGGGAGAACTTGTGAGGTTGTACAGAGAGCCTGGGGGTCTTTTCTAAGCCACAGAATTGCAGAGCCCCGAGTGCCTGGGCAGTGAGCTGGGCTTCATGCTGGAGGCCCCGCCCCTTCCTCCCAGTCTCTGAAAATCCTCGTGGCCTTCGAGCCCAAGTTCAGAGCCTCTCTCTTTCAGAAACGCTTTCCCGGCTGCAGCCCATAGTTCTCACTCTCTCCTCTGAACTCCTCGGGCAATTGCTGTCCCTACCATTCATTTAGCAATTAATCACCTCCAGCCTCCTGACGGCCCTTCTACTGCTGCTTCCACCCATTCTTTAACCCACCGTTGTTTCCTAACTCTGGTTTCCCCAGGTAGACCAGAGACCCCCCGTGACAGAGGCCGGTCTCCTCCTCCTCTGCAGCCTTGCACACAGTAGGTGCTCAATAATGCTTTATCCATTCAATTCAGCTGAGTCCCAGTCCACTCAATACTCATTAGAGTGAGCCTAAATGAGTTGCCCATGGTCACTTACAGACCAGGTGACACGGACCGTTTATTCATCATTTCTGACCCTTTGGGTCCTCATCTGTAAAATGCCAAGTGTCATCATACCTTTCTCAGGGGGTTATGTGAGGGGTACTGGGACCAGGTTGGGTATATGAAGGATTTTCTGTGCATAGCATTATGATTCCAGTGGGACCGTCCCCACCACACCCTGAGGGTTGGGCATGTGATGTGTGCCTGACCACCCACAGACGCCGTTGCCCTGGAAATACTGACCAGCCCAGGGGTGCACTGATGCTCTAGAGGAAAGTCCATCAGAGACCTGTCCGGGATGGCTATACACACACTAGGTGAGAGATGGTCTCTGTCCCACTGGGGAGATTAAGCCGGAAGAGTGGAGATCGGGGGCCACATGGAAAAAGCCCCACCCCAGAAGGAGAGAATGCAGCACACAGCAAGGGGAATGAACTGAGCCAAGGGGAACGGAGAAAACAGAAGACAGGATTTAGCCCCCCGACCCCATCCGGCTGTTCAGGGATCCACCCCGGACTTACCAGTCATGTGAGCCAATAAATACCATTCACTTCGGCCAGTCTGAGTTGAATTTCTTCACTTGCAAATGAGAAGATCCCCACTGATACACCTTTATTGCACATAAAATCTCCGAGAATAATACTTTGCAAGTAGTAGATGCCCAATAAATGGCAGTCGTGATGTTTGTAGTCATTAGCAGCAGCAGTAAGAAAGTTAAATGTTCTTCCTTAGGACACTGTGTGGCTTGGTGACTAGAAGAAGCGTCTGAGTTTAAATCTTGCTTCCATGCTTAGCCGTTCTGTGTCTCTGGGCGAGTTAGTTAGCTAACCTCGAACCACTCAGAGCCTCTGTCTCTTCATTCGTAAAACTGGCTTCATCTTGTCAGCCTGACAGAGTCGGGGCGAGCAAGCTGCTTACTTAGCCTGGGGCAAGGTATGCAGTAGGTGCTTAATACATGTGGGCCAGTCACGCCACTGCAGTTCCTGGCCAGGCTTCCGGTCGGAAGGACAGCAGTGTGTGTACACTCCAGCCCCCTCCTTCTCCACAGGGAAAGCCGAGCGTGGGGTCAGAGCCTGGGTTCACTCCAGCTCTGCGGGTTTCTGACTGAGGCTCTGATCACCACTTTCTAAAACCATGCTGTGGCTCATTTTTTTCGTGGAATTGATCATCTTAGAGTCCCTCTCTTCTGGTGCGAATGGGAACAAGCATCCAGCTCCATGACCTCAGGCAAGTCATTTTACCTCTCTGGGCCTCACTTCCTCCATCTGTAAAATGGGGATGATCACGATAATGTTTATGACACAGGGCTGTCAGCGAGTTGCCATTCGTGACCTTCATTCTTTTGTGAGGAAGGGGAGGAGGAAAGGCTGAGACGCATGGCTGTGGATCTAAGACACTCCTCTCTGAAACCCAGCGTGGCATTCCCAGCCCAGCAAAAGGTTGCTCTGGTTCAGCCTCCAGGTGGTAAAACACCTTCGAGGTCTGTGGTTTTCCATCAGACTCCAGAGGACAGGATGATTCCTCTAGCAAGATGCTGCCAGGAAGAAAAGGCCCTGCAGGCTTTCTTTCCTCTGCCCTAACTCTGGCACGTGCCCGAAACCAGCCAGCCCCTGCTCTCCACCATATCCACCTGGAGCTCAGTGACGACACCCAACGCCTCCTCTCCTGCTACGGAGACGATGCGATGATGGACCTGAGCCAAGTGAAGGGTGACTCACTCAGAGAGGACCCTGCGAGGACCTGGAAGCAAAGCCCACAGTGCATCTCTATCCCCTGACCATGTCTGGGCCACTGGGACTGCACCAGTGACGAAGAGGGTGACTTTACTTGTGCTGTTTGCAGGGGGGCAAGCTGCCCCAATGTGGACCCCTCCAACTATCCACTCCCTCGCTCACGGACTCCATCTCCCCCTCGCTTCCTCGTTTAGGCATTCGCCCACTCGCCGCTCACTCTCTTGGTGTATCAGACACCTCTGGCACAGCGGTTCACATCCACTCAGCCCCAGCTCTTTCTCCACCCACCGCTGTGGTGACAGTTCTACACAGACTTCAATCAATCAGCTTCATGTGGGTGCCACCTGGAGGTCCCGGGGCGTCTAGATAACTCTGACCCTGGGGGTTAAGCCAACAATGCCTGAGGGGGATGCATATCTTGGGGGAGGAGGTCCTGGAGGCTGTCTGGAGATTCTGGGTCCTTGCGGAGCACCCAGAACAGCTGAAAGGCCAGATTCACCGAGGCAGGAAGGGAACCAGCTTTGGGTCAAGCTTTAGTATGCATTCTTTTCTTAGGCAAAATAAGTCCATTTCTGTTTCATTAAGGGAATGTCCAGTATCAGCTTCTGTGGTGTTCTAGAAAACGCTTCTCTAAGGGTTGGTGGAGAACCTGAACCCAAGGAGAGATTTCAGTGATCCC
>NW_024350927.1:1125090-1125858 GCF_902729225.1 Pteropus medius
CATAAAATGATTTAAGAGCATAAAACAGATCTGGGAGGACCAGATACCATTTGTGGTGCATAGATCAAGGGTTTTCCCACATTGTCCCCATTAATGCTGATATGACCCTGGAGAAAGAATTATTATCCTCCCTTTAGACAAAGGAGAAAGCAGGTCTTGGACATCCAGCCACTTGCCCCAGTTGCTCAGCCTGTGAGTGGCAAAGCTGGGAGCCGAATTCAGAACTTTCAAGGAATCCATTACACTAAGCACTTTGGGGCTGGTTCCTGTTCACTGCCTACAACCTCCCCCATACCTAGCTCTAATGCCAAACTGCTGGGACAAGCCTAGAAGGGGAGAGGCACTGAGAGCCCCCTCCCCAGGTGGGATATCTGCCGGCTGGACTTCGGGTCTGGGAGCAACTGAATATTTACTCACTACCCAGATCATTCTCTCAGAAACCATCCAACGCCATTGCCCTGGCCTCCTACTTCATTACCTACTACATCACTAGCACCTAGATCCATAAGCACGTCCTGAGCTCCTATGGGCAATAGGGGATGATGCCGGGGACAGGCACAGTCTGATTTAGAGAGACCGCTTTGACTGCATCGAGGCATGTTGAGGCGGAGATCGTGGGGTTACCGTGGGCCAGACCTGTGCAGTGCTGTTGAGATGGTGGGGGAGGAGGAGAGACATACTGGAGATGCTCAAGGGGCAGGCAGGCGGGCTCGGAGCAAACTTTGAGCCCCCTCTTTTGCCTCTTCCGGAAGAGTATCTACTTCTGAC
>NW_024350927.1:1125869-1126683 GCF_902729225.1 Pteropus medius
GGATGGGGTGTGTCCCTTCCCCACTGGTCAGCTCATCCCCGATGAACGATTTATCTCCCTGACCTACATCGTCAGTTCTCTCGTCCTTGCAGACAAAAGTCGGGCAGGGCGAAGATCTCAGTGCCAGGGCTGCTCCCTCCTCTTGATGGTGGGGTGAGGTGTGTTGATAAGCAAAGGAGGGCAAAAGGTGTGCCAGTGGGAGAGGGGGAAATGTGAAGAGGAAGAGTTGAGGAAGAAGGAAGGAAAGAGAGAGAGAGAAGAGCACAGAGCAGACTCCTTGGCCTCCGCTGAGGAGCAGCTGGGTTTGCAGGAACTTTTGGTGCAGAGGAACAGTCCTGGGTGCCAGCCCCTGCTCCAGCACCACCGCTGCGTGACCTTGACCAGTCACTTTAAGAACACTCCAACCGAGACTCGATTCTCTCATCAGAAAATGGCCAAAGGCCGGGAGCCAGCCTGATTCCAAGGCCACACCCTCTATCACACTAGGTACCCTCACCTTCCCCCCAAGACCCAGCTCTTGGAGGAGAATTACTTCTCCTGGTACCCAGTGGGTGGGAGCAGCATGCAGTGCTGCCAAGATTAATGGACTAAGAGAAGGCATTAAATAAAGTATGGCTTCCAGCTCAATGGGACTGTCTGTTTCCAGATGAGGGAGCCCACTGCCTCTGTCTGTCTGCCCAGGAAGGCTCTGAAAGGCCCAGCCCCTCCCAGGGAGGAGAGACCCCCCGCCACGTGCCCCCGCTGAAGAGCTCAATTAGTTCCTTTTTCATCCTCTGTGCATTCTCTGATTGCCTCACAGTCCTAGGAGCTAAGA
>NW_024350927.1:1130490-1162687 GCF_902729225.1 Pteropus medius
ACCCCCTGCCCACCCACTCCCTCACCCGCCCACTCCCTCTCCAGCTTCAATCAGATCTACCTGCTTTTATCTGTTTTCCATAGAGTCTCCCTGTAAGATTTTGTTTGAACAAAGCTTCACTCTACTACAAACATTTTGCAAACCTCTGATCCAGTCCAGCCCCTGTGTTTCAGCAGCCAGCAAAGATTTGCAGTCAGGCAGCCTTGGGCTAAATCCTATTTATAACACTCAGGAGCTGGGGAGGTATCTTCCCCGCTCTGAGCCCCAGTGTGTCCTTAAAGTGCTTATTCTGAGAATCTGAGACAATGGAAGGCAAGCATCTGGTGCGTAGTAGGCCTTCTGTGACCTTCGTGGAAGAGCTTTTATTTACAAATGAAGAACCTGAGGATGTGCGGGATGTCAGTCACCCGCAAGGTCATGTAAGGGGTGGCAGCAGCGCCCGGGGGAATGGACGCTGGCAGCCTAGCCCTCTGGTGGGCTCACCCTCCAGCCCCCTCCACAGACTGCAGCCCGCACAGCCCATATTTGTGTAGCCTTGGCCCTGGGAAAGCCTCACTAGTTCTGACAAAATGTGAGCACTAACTGGGCCTGACAGGCCCTCCGGAATTGCATCGGGAGCGGGAGGAAGGAGGCAGAAGATGGCCCGTGAGCCCGCACATTGTTCATAGAGGCCGTCCAGGCTGTTACTGCTGCTGTTCAGCATTTAGATAACACTCTACATTTCCACAGAGTGAGCAGCCAGGAGAGCGAGATGCTGGCTCCAAGCAAGATGAAAGAATTGGGGCAAGCAGTCTGTGTGCCCTGAACCTTGATCTAGCGTATTCATTAATTCATTCATTCAATCAACACACAGTAGCAAAGGAACATTTCATGCCCTGTACTGGGCACATGGAGGGTAGACCCAACCCCTGCCCTCCAGGAGGGTACATTCTCAAGAGGGAGACGCCAAACCTGGAGAATGTGACTCAGGCGGGACCTGCTGTCCCTGGGAGTTTTCCCCTCCTCCACATCATTCAGACAAATATGCATAAGGTACACACCCTGGGGCCACACCCTCAGCACTTTGGGGTTGTCAGAAGGTAAAGCAATCACCAAGAGGTGACCGTATTCAATTCTTGCTCGAAGCTGTAGAAATAAACATGGGTCGGATTATATTGAGGCCCTCAGATCTTCTCACTGCCCTGCAAGGCTTCTGTGTGCTCCTCGCCCACCTGCTGATACTAGTAGTGGTGCACATAGAGCTTGGGAAAGGCAGGGTCATGAATGATCTACGTTTGACAGACTTCTGCTGAGGATCAGGCTACGGGTCTCATCTATGACCAAGGCTGGGGGTCAATCTGTAGCCGACATTGGGGTCAGTCAAATGGGGATTGTCCACTAAAATAGAAACTCCCAGGGCCAAGACATTGTCTTGTTCACCACTGTAGTCCCTAGTGCATGGAGCGTTGCCCAGTGCTCAATAAATAGGCACTGAATGAATGAATAAATGAATGTTAATAAAGGTTCGTTGTAGAGCCAGGGCTCTGGCTCAGGGGTGCCCATAGATAGCTCAGTCTTGGAAGAATGTTGGAGGCTTTCTGTAGCATCAGGACCAGGGAACTGAACAGGAACCCAAGGACCCACCTGGTGATTAAGCCACCATTTTGGTCTCCCGAGTCCCAGGTCCTACACCAGCTCCCAAACTCACTGACACCTCCAGTCTCTAAGGACCCATCACAGGACAATACCCATTCTTCGCGAGTCTCTGGCCCATCTAACCCTCACACTACCACCACCGTCACCCTCCCCGACACACACACACAAAAGCTGACACAGTCTGCCTCTGGAAGACCTCTAGTCCCAGCTGATCTGATTGTACCATGTTGTATCTTCCCATCATTGTAAGAACAGGTCAAACTTCTCGGCATGATATTTAATGCCCTGCCTGCCACTCCAGCCCCAGCCTAAGCGTCACGATCCAGCAACACTGAATACTCTGCCATTTCATACTTCCAAGCCACTGCACAGTTTCCCTTCCATGCATTGTCTTTTACTTCCTTAAAAATAAGGCAAATAATTGATTTTTAAAGCATTTTCTGGAAGAGTTGACCACCTCAGTCTGATGTTCCTCTGCGATTCCCCTATCGTACAAAGTCTAGTAATGACCAACTACATCTTTATTTTTTTTTAATCTTTTTTTTTTTTTAACTCTGGAACTCCAGGCCTGGAACTGTAACCCAATATCACCACCATCACCATCGCCACCACCATCCCTGCCATCACCGCTAATATTCATTAAGTACTTACCGTGTGCCAGGCATTGTGCTGAGGCATCACTTGGTTTTCTCCAGGAACCCTAACATCCGAGTGAAGGAGAGGATAGTCCATTATTATCTCCATTGTGTGGATGAAGAGATCGAGCCTCAAAGAGATTCCGTAACTTGCCCAAGGGTTCAAATCCAAGCTGTTTCTCCCTTCTAGACCAGAAGAAGAGCCTGAGCCTGGATGATCCAAAATTCCTCACAATACAACAGTAGTTTAGTTTGACTTTAGAATGTCTTGAGAGATCAACCACTCAGAGGGCCTTTAATTTCTGTGGACTCCAGTATAGCTTCAGCCATCACATCCCAGGATGTCAGCCTTTGGGATAGGGCTCTGAGGTACCATCTGTTCCCCCAGCCCCATCCCACCCTAGGGCTCAAGGGCAGCACCAGGCCAATGGGCCTGCAGAACCATGTATGAGGGGGTCCACATCTAACTTTGTACGGCTGTGCCACAAGGCATTCAGCTGAGGAGGGGTCAACGCCAGGCAGGAGCCAGCTCCTCGGGCAGTATGATGGATTCTTGAAGGAGAAGAAAATCCTCCAGCCAGCCAGCCAGACAGCCAGACAGCCAGCACTTTCTCCTCCTCTGTCTCTCTCCCTCACCCTCTAGGCAAGAGAGAGATGGGAGAATCCTTTCCAGGTGATGTCATCCTCCTGCCCAGGGTCTCAATATCCCCTGGTGTTGTCTTCTCCATGTCCACAGATCTGCCTCCCATGACCCGACCCACTCAAATGCCAGAAAAAGGCCTTTGCTCCAGAATTCTTTGAGCATGGAGACAGGAGGTCTCTGCCAATAGATCTCACGCCTCACAATGACACCAGGCGCCCCTTCCCCTCAGATGGCACTCTGCAATCTGTCACTCACCACAAGGTGAATTTACTCAAGAATCTTGAGGGTGGGGTAGCGTCACCGTGCCCCAACCCTTCTCAGAATCAGATTGTATTCCAGAAGCATCGAGATAATGTTTAATTCCCTTACCCTTCCACTGATCCTGAGCATTGCACTGTAGTGATGAGGAAGATAATGAAAGGAGAAGCTGATATTAATTAAGCACTGGCTTTGAGAGGCATTTTTCCAAGTACTCTACAGATATAAAATCATTTCATTCACACACAGGCCTAAGAATGAGAATCTCTCATTGTCTCCATTTTACGGAAAAGAAAACTGAAGTTCAGAGCTGCTAAATCACTTGCTACAGGTCACCCAGCTAGAAGGTGACAGCACCAAAGTTACTTTTCTATACCTGCTGAGGGAATGTCCTTCCCTGGTTTCCTGCCTTCTCTTAATACCTCCCTCTCTGCTGTCCCCACCTCCTGCTGGCCCCCTTCTCCAGCCCTCTGACTGGTGAGTCGGAGAGCAGACACTGAGCATGCGTGATATGCTCCACCCTCCTCCTTCACCCTGCCTGCAGAGGGTGCTCTCAAGTCTCACTCAGTAAAGGGGTAGGGCCGGAGTTGCTTGCTCTGCCACGATCTGGGCAGCTCTGTTAGTGGGCTGAGCAGTAGGAGGCCAGCTGATGACCAAGCTACGTCCTCTAGACAACTCCATCAGCAATCGGCATGACGTCTGACCTTCTCTCTGACTCAGACATCTGTTTCTCAATTGGTTCCAAACTCGGGCACAGAGCAAAGTGTTATTTGCTGTCCTCCCTGAATGATTAAACATATAAATAAATAAGCAGATTTTGTTCACCCCTATTAGAATTCATCACCTTCTAAATATATCCCCTTCTAAATATAAACATTGCTATTCTTCTACACTCAGTTCACATTTTGTTTAATAATAGAAATAATAGTAATAAGAAAAAACACTGCTGTGTTTGGTCTGCAGTACGCCAGGTGCGGTGGTGCCATTATTACACTTAATTTCACAATTCCCACATGAGTAGCCCATATCACCCCCATATTTGCAAATGAGGAAATTTTGGCTCCAACAAGGTAAGTGGCTTTCCCAAAGACACACAGCTGGGAAGTGCTAAATTAGAAACTGTACAGAGTTCCACAGTGTCCCCCTCCCCCGGCCCCGCCGAATTAATGTCCACTCAGAACGTTATTTGTTAATAGGATCTTTGCAGATGTCATTAGTTAAGATCAGATCATACTGGATTAGGGTGAGCCCTAAATCTAATGACTAGTTCTTATAAGAAGAGGCAGGCTTGCAGGACACAGAGGAGCTGTAGGGGAACATGGCCCTGTTAGGACACAGACAGAAATGGCAGTGATGTGTCTACAAGCCAAAGAATGTCAAGGGCTGACAGCAACCTAGGAGGAGTCTAGGAGGAGACAAGGAAGGATTCTCCCCTAGAGCCTTCTGAGAGGGCGCGAGCCCACCAATGCCTTGTTTTTGAACTGCTAGACTTTGGAACTGCAAAAGAAAAAATTTACGTTGTTTTAAGCCACCTAGTTCATGGGCCTTTGTTACAGCAGTCCCAGGAACCTAATATGGAGTCCGGGAGTGACTATTCTGAAACTCTCTCATAGTTAGGATCATACAAGTATTTACCAAAAGCCAGTGAGTGCCGGGCACTGAGCACGTAGAGAAGATACAGCCGCTTGCTCAAAGGACTCACACCCAAACAACAGCACAGTTGCCCTGGTTGCTTTGGCTTCTGGTGGAGAGCAGGATGGGAAGAAGCTGTGGACAAACCTTGCATTTGCATCTTGGCGCCATCACTTCCTGACTGTGTGACCAAAGGCTGGTCATAACTCACCTCTCTGAGCCTCAGTTTCCCATTTGTAAGGTGGGGGTACTTATACCAACCTGCCTCCTTTCAGTTAGGTAAGGGATATGGAAACGCTTTAAGCTTGGTGTCTGGCTGCAGGATAAGCAGTGCTTTCACTAAGGCTGAAGGAGGGCAGGTGTGTGCACACCTGAGCATCCACATGTGTGCTTGCATCTTTAAAGGGCAGATAAAGACCCAGTGATTAATAAACAGGATTTCGTCAATATTATTCTTTACATCTTTCTGCGTGTGGAGGTATTTCACACTCAATCCAAAAGAGAAAGAAAGAGGGCATGTGATGGAGGACGTGGGCAGTGAGGTTCTGCACTGGATCTGTTTTCTCAGACGCCAGCCAAGATCCTTTGGGAACAGTGTCATCTTCAAAGGGCATCTTGAATTGCAAACAGCCAGAGCCACAAAGGAAAGAAAAGGCCCCGGGGAAGAAGGCCTTTTGCGTCAGTCCGTAAGCCCTTACACAGCCAGCCAGCCAATTTGGGTTCCTCCTGTCTCGGCTGCCAGCATCAGCCATGCCAGAGACTGTGCAGTAATTCTGAGATTTGTCAGAGGCTCTGTCTGATCACCGCCACTCGAGCAGAGGGGAAAAGAGACTCACAAGATCAAACAAGAATTCTTTGAAAACCACTCTGCTAAGGGAAAGCCTTGGAATGCTGCCTTGAGGTTGGAGCATTTTCCTTGCCAATCCTGGGAGGGTAAAGAGAATGGGGTACCGGGGGTGCTGGGGGTCCACCCTGCAGAAGGCTTGAGAGCACCAGGCACCATCAGCATGGGTCTAAGCAGGGCATTGGACTTCAAAGCCCCTGGACTCAGGGGCCTCTTTCAGGGGCCATGCTGGCTGCCCAGCCTGCTTGGAACTTTGTCAGAGTCCCTCGTGGGACTGTGACTTCATTCCCTGAATGAGAGTCCAAGGGAAAGATGGATGTGGTTGACTCAGCCCCGCAGGCACTCATGAAAACTCACCCCCAAACAAAGCTGGCAAAAATCATTCGAGTGATTTAATTCAATCCAATTCCACCACTGTTTATTAAATAAACAGACAGCTGAGCACAGAGGCTAAGAGCAGGGACTCTGGAGCCAGCCAGGCAGACTGGGTTTGAATCTCAACTCTAATGCTTAGACCAGTCATGGAGCCACGCTGAGCCTCAGTTTTCTCATCCGTAAAATAGCAACGATAATAATAACACTTACCTCCTAGGCGATATGAGCATGGGATGCGTTGATACACGTAAAGGACTTGGAAGCATCTCGGGCACACAGTAAGTGTTAAATACAAGGGGCACAAGGAATTGGGAAATGAAACGGTGAGGAGCAGCGGGGTAAAGAGAGGCCCCGGACACCCTACGGTGTCCCCGCACACAGGCAACTGGGGCTGGAGAAAGAGTGTGCGTCACCCACGGTGGCGCCGCTCAGCTGTCAAGGCAAGAACTCACAAAGCCCAATTCCAAAGACCTCGCCCTTAAACACTAAGTTATAGAGAATCCTGTTCAGCTCACTGATTCCCCCCAGAAGTCTGACCCAGAGGTGGCACACAGAAGACATAAATGCTGGATGAATGGCGGTGCCCCTGCATGTGGATCATCAATGCCCTGTCTTATTCTTTATGTGACCTTGGGCGTGTGACACAGTCTGTCTTAAGTGTCAATTTCTTTGTGTATAAAAATATTTGTCCAAATATCCAATTCACAGGGTATTGGTGAAAACCAAATGAGAGAGCGCTCCCATGCAAACATGCCCAGTGGGGTGTCTGACAGTTAGTCTAAGTTAAATAAATGTCATTTTAATCTTATTTCATTTCCTTGACTCTGTGCTCAGTTCTGTCCAAGGACCCATGGAGAACACAAAAGGATGAAATATATTTTTGTCCTAAAGGACTTTACACAAGATGGAAAAGGAGGAAAATATTCTTTTAAAGGACAAACTACAATTAGGTGCTAAAGCAGAAGTCACCTAGGATTTCAGAGAGCTCTGTGTAGACTGGGGCAGTCTGGAGGGCCTCTGGGAGGAGGTGTTTAAAAGAGCCATCCACCTCGTTATCTGCCACATGAGTACCTCATGGCCCATGTTCCCATTAGGCGAGCCCGGACCAGCGACGCAGGCGAGGACATGAAAACACTGCCTTAAGGTTTGAAAACCACTGCCTCTGAGGGGGAGAAACCAGCTCTGATCAATTCCCTCTGATCAAAGGATTGGCTATGGCAGTGGAACCAACCAGAATGCTGGCAGCGGGAGAGACTGAGCGAGTGATGTTCAAAACCGCACACTTTGTGCCCAGACATTGATGTCCTTCCAGAAAGTGCCCCGCATGGATATAAGGAAGAACAAAAGGATGGAGGAGATAGAAAATCTCAGCCGAGAGAGTCAATCCAGAGCCCAAATGAGCCAATTCCATGATATTCCAACTGGGAGAAAACTTGAGCATCACCAAGTCACAAATTTCAAGACTGGGCCACTCTCCAAGGTCATTTCATCCCTCCACAGCATCCTGATGTCCAGCACCCTCATTGGATAGGAAAGAACGCTGAAGCCCAGGGAGTTTATGAGTACTACCCAAGTTCACGGTGATGGCCAAATGCCTAGCATCCAGTCCCGTCTCCCAATTTCAGCTCATGTGCAGTCCACTCCAGGAATGGACATGCACTAAGCTGACTGACCCAAGCCCTGCAACCTTCTGGACAGTAATTTATTCTGGGATAAGCTCACAAGTTCAAGCTTTGAGATACAAGGTCTGAGATTTGTTCAAACTATTAAGAGGGCAGTACACAATCTTTTCTGCTGGCCTTGAACCTAGGACACGGAGGAGGTCTATAGTTGCTGAAGCCATATTGTGATCTCATGGACCTAAAAATGAGCACAGAAGAAAGCAGAGAGAGGAGGTCTTGATGATATCTGTATCAGTTAGGGTAATGCTAGCTGCTGTAATAAATAAACCGCCAAATCTCAGTGGCTTAGCCCAATAAAAATGTATTTCTTGTTCACATAACAGTCTGACGAGAGTGTTTATGAGGATTTAGGATCCAGGATCTTTCCACTTTGTGTCAAACTCTCGCCTAGCACCTTGGAATTCTCTGTACTCAGACCTTGGGGGAAGTTGGAGTGGAGGAAGCATATCTGTTTCTTAAGCTCCTTGGTCAGGAAGTGACACATGCCACTTCCACCCTATCTCATTGGTGGAAACCAGTCACATGGCCACACCTGAATGCAAGGGATCCTGGGAAATGTAGTTCCTGGCCAGGAGCAGCTTCTTGGCAACAAGTCTGCATTAAGAAAGAGGGAGCTAAACTTCAGTGACCACCCAGCTATCTTCACCTCCATATCACATAGCTCCTGAAGTCAGATCTGACGCTGAACTTTTTCACTTACATAAGCTATTAAATTTTTTTATTTCTGCATAAGCCAGTTTGGGCTAGATTTTCTGCTATTCGGGTCCAGAGAGTGCTGACTAGTGAATAGAGTCCTGCAGCCCATTCGTGCAAATCAGAATAAAACTTATTCCTTCCCTTCTCTGGCCCAGTGTCTGTCCCATGATACTTTACAGCCAAAGCTCCATGGCCTGGCCATGCCCCATAAAATTAGTTAATAACACAATCAGGAAGAAGGGAGCTGGTCCGCCTGGAGAACAGAGACCAGAGACTATCTCATCCTCCACTGTGTTCCCACGTAGGAGAGACACACGGGAGAAGGGTTAATAGACTTTTCCTTTTTGTCTTTTAATGAAAGAACAGTTGCCTAAAGAGAAATGTTAAAGGTGGCCAGTTTAAGGACAAAACCCCAGAAAAAACACCAGGAAGTTTCTCCCACCCCAGGTACTCTCAGCACCTGTGCCAGGGTTGAATATGGTGGCATTAAAATAGTCCACAAGTGCTTTAACATCCCTTCCTTCTATAGAGCCTCATATTCTTCCCCGAGCGGGAGCTGCACTTAGTGATTTGCTTCTAATGTACACAATGTGGAGAAAAACAGTGTGCGACTTCCCCAGGGTAGGTTATAAAAGGCATCGTGGTTTCCATCTTTCTCTCTCTGGGATCATCTGCTCTGGGGAAGCCAGGTGCCATGTTACAAGGAAACTCAAGCAGCCCTCTGAAGAGATGGATGTGGTGAGGAACTGAGGCCTCCTGCCAGCAGCCATGTGCGTGTATCTTCTTAGAAGCAGATCCCCAACCCCAGTCAAGCCATCAGATGATTACAGCCTTGTCCAACACTTTGACTATAACTTCATGAGACACCCCAAACCAGGACCACCCAGCCAAGCCACTCCTGAATTCCTGAGCCACTGAAACCGGGAGATAATGAATGTCTGTTGTTTTAAGTCAGTAAGTTTTGGGGTCACTTGTTCTATAGCAACAGGTAACTAATACAGCTAAGTAAGGAGACAGTAAGGTTTTCTGCCTTGAGGACATTCAAGAGCCCACAGATATATGTTGGCAGAGCCTCGGTAACTGCTGTGAAGTATAAGACTTATGGAAATGCGGGCTGACATAAATATTCATGCTCCTCATCAAAACAGAAGCTGATGAGTCAGTTAAAAGTAAATCACCAATAAGAGGGTCAAACTAAATTATGGTAGATGGGTTTTTGTCATTAGACAAAGGGTAAGTTATTTGACCTAGGGAAAATGATTAAGTTAAACTATATGAAATAGCCAATATACAACCACTTTTTAATATATAGAAATAACAACTTCATATGGTTCAACCTGATCCTTCAGCTCTCTGAGTCTGTTTCCTTTTTTGTAAAAGAGAGGTAGTGACTCTCATGATGAGGCTTAAGCTCATTACCAAAATGACTGCAAACCACATGCGGGCTGCCTCGGAGCACACAGGATGGTCCATGCTCATTGAGTGACTTGCCAAGTGCACAGAAATAAAGCCATTGGGACTTAGAGAATGAAAGCAAGAAGTTGCCAGCTGTTGGAGGCTTGAGATCTGCCCTTGGTCTCCTAAAGCGTGAACGAATTAGGGCCTGAAGACACCTGCCTCCATCTTCCCGTCTGTGTGATGGAAACAACACCTGCATAGGGCCCTTCTTGGGCCAGCCTTGCCTTCCAGCCCATCTTTGGCCCTCTGGAGAAAGAAGACAGAAAGGACAGGAGGCTGTGTCCCTGTGCCTGCTCCCGCTCCCAGCCAAAGGGAGGAAAGAGGGCCTTTATTGCAGAGGCAGGCCTTGTACCTGAGGCTGGTTTCAGCAAAATTGTTCTACCAAATGGCTCAATTCCCTCCAGTTTTTGTAGTACAAATAATTGCAGACAAGTCTTAGAGGTAGGGAAAAAAGAATAATTTGTGTGGCATGAAAACCTGAAGCATTGAGCATGGCCCGGCAAGGCATTTGCATTTCTAAATAAGAAATGCTGCTGCTGAGTGTGGCTGCCACTTAGTTATCTTGTTAACTCCCTCCTTGGCAGGGTGGGGCGGGGGGCAGGGTACGGAGCTGGGGAGGGAGGCAGCAGGCTCCCAGACCCTTTAGAGCTTAGGCTTGAGAGGCAGATGGCTACCCTGAAAACAGAGTTTAAGTCCAAAGTTGTCGCTAAGTCTGGAGGTGTCCTTGTGCAGTCTTCTCTTTGGTCCTCAGTTACCCCTCATTTCTGTAACAAGAGGAGGCTGGACTACATGACCTCTAGAGGACTTCCAGAAGTGACAGTCCATGGTTATAAAATCTGGGAGTCGAGAGACCTGGATTTGAATCGTGGCCCTGAAATTAAATAACTAAGTGACCTTGAACTCAGTGTTGGAAGGAACTTCTGGTATGATCAGGTTCAGCTTCTAAACTTCTCCCCAGCACCCCTGAAAGATGACCATCAAGCTTCTGTGTCAATACCTCCAAAGGTGGGGCACTCACTAAAAAAGCCCTATAGACAAAATATTGGAATAGTTTCGTCAAAGAAGATATATGAATGGCTGACAAGCCCATGAGAAGATACTCAACACAATTACTCATTAGGGGAATGCAAATGGAAACCACAGTGAGATACCACCAGCGTGGCTTCGCACGTCCACTAGCATGGCCTCAGTCAAAAGGACAGATAAGACCAAGTGTTGACGAGGATGCAGAGGAACTGAAACCCTTGTGTATTACTGGTGGAGACTGACAATGGTACAGCCACCTTGGAAGACAGTTTGTCACTTCTTATAAAAGATAAGCATAAACTCATGACGACTCAGCAATTTTACTCCTAGGAGTCTACCCAAGGAAATGAAAACATACATCTACACGAAGACGTGTATGTGAATTCTCCATCACAGGCAAAAGCTGGAAACCATTCCAACGTTTATCAACAGATGAATGGACCGGCAAAATGTGGCGTATCTGGACAACGGGACGCTTGGCAATAAGAAGAAATGAACCCTTAATCCATGCGATGGCATAGGTGAACCTCAAAAACGTTTTAATAGGTTAAAGAATCCCAATGGAAAATGCTACATATTCTGATTTCTTTTCTATGAAATGACTAGAAAAGCAAATGTATGCAGACGGGAAGGAGAACAGTGGTTGCCTAGGGCTGAGAGTGCGATTAAGTGTAAATGGGTATGAGGTAACTTTGGGGGATGATGGAAACATTCTCAAAGTGATTGTGATGATGACTGCACAGTTCTGCAAATTTATTAAAACCTTTGAGGCTGAAAGGACATTGTGGCTTCCACTGTGGTGGCTCTTTCGACCATTGGCTGCCCACTGCCATGTTATGAGCCTACAGAGAGGCCCATGTCATGAGAACAAGAGACCTCCTGGACCCGCATTTGAGTGAGCCATCATAGAAACAGGTCCTCCAGCCCGAGGCAAGCTTTCGGATGACTGCAGGCCCAGCTGACACCCTGACCGAAAGAGACCCAGTGAGAGACCTAAGCCGAAATCACCCTCGGAAACCGTGAAATAATGTTTGTTGTTTTAAGCTGCTAATTTTGGGGTCACTGGTTATGCAGCCATAGATGTCTAATGAGCATTATTTCATGAGGATCTTCACAGGCAAGTTTTTCATAGATATCTGTATCCCTATTACAAAGGTACAAAGACTGAGGCTCAAGGGTCTGATCCAAAATTATGCAGCTGCCAAGAGGTAGGGCTAGGATGCAAATCAGGCGAGCCTGACTCCAGAGCTGCATTCTTCCACAGCACATCACCTTAGCATCCTGAACCAGGCACCCTGGGAGACAGGGGAAGAGTCTGACCCCTGCCTACAGGACGCCCCTGTCTGATGGGGGAGACAGAGTGGCAGAGCAGGCCCTCTAAGCCATGCACAGTGGCTGTCCCTTATCCTGTGGCTCCTCATGGTGCTCCATGTGACACCACAGCTGCCAAACCCATTTCATTCAATTCTGCAAAGAGCTCAGAGCACCCTGAGTGGGGGTTCCTGCCTCTCCCTCAAAATGCAGAGCAACAAAATTGGACGGTAATGTGTTGTCGTTCAAATATTTCAGCTGGAGCCAGGGTGAATTACGATGCCGTCCTACTTTATTCAGTGTAGCATCTTTCATAAGAGCCATGTCTCACAAACACTTTGGAGAAGGAAATAATAAATAATTGCCCAAGGGGACAAAGCATGAGATGAAAAGCTTCGGGCTGGTGGGGAGGGCGGGGGAAACTCAGAAGCTAGCGTGTTCAGGAAGCTCAAGCTGGGCAGCTAGACCCCTGCAAGCAGAGCCTTCGGCTTAAGAACTGGGTTCCAGATGCTTCTGGGGCTTTCCGGAGATGTGGCTACAGGGCCCCCACATTTCCGCACTGGATCTTTCCACAGGAGACCCCTGGAAAGGGGCCCCAGAGCTCTTTCTGCCTGAGATAAGGCCCCTGGATAGGCTGCTCTGACTCTCCCACATCCGTGCTCGCTCTACTCAGAGCCCTCGATGGCTCCCACCTCACTCAGAGTCAAGGCCCAGGTCCTTACTCTGACCCACAGAGCCCTACGCAATCTCACCCCCGTTACTTCTCTGACCCTCTCTGACCTCTAACATGTTTGCTCATTCCACTCCAACCCCACTGATCTCCTTGCTGTTCTCTCAACACGCCAAGTACAAGGCTGCCTGGGACCTTTGCACCGACTATTCTTTGTATCTGGAACTCTCTTCTCCCAAATCCCCACACGGTCAACTCCCTCACCTTCTTTAAGCCTTTGCTAAAACATTACCTTCTCGCTTAGACCTACCTTGACTTCCCTATTTAAAATTGTTCTTCTTTTCCTCATTCTTGATCTTCTTTACCTCCTCACCATTGTACATGCTCTATAACGCGTGCATTATCTATAACGCGTGCCTTATTATGATTATAACCCGTCTCCTACTGCTAGATCAAAAGCAACTCTAGGCAGTTCTTCCATTCCCATATGGTGCCTAATATGGCCTAGGTGCTCAGAGAACATTTGTTGAGTGAACTCAGCCATGTCTGTGCAGATCCTCAAGCTTCCACAAACTGGTGCACACTGACATACCTCCCTGTGGACCCGCCTGCAGGCTTGCACACATTTGTGCCTTCAGTGCAAATACACGATCAGTTCCTCCCAATGATTTCGGAAATAATGTTCTCTGATCTGGAAGAGCAGGTCCCCAGATGGATAAGGACCTGGGCTCCGGGCCCGACATACCTGAGTTTAATGCCAACTCTATTACTTGTTGTTATGTAACCTTGGGCAAGACATGTAGCCTCTCTATGCTTCAGTGTCCTCATCGACAAAGAGGAAATAATAATAATTATTACCACTCTATTAGGTAGATGCTATTACATCCATTGGACAGATGGGGAGACTGAGGCATAGAGAGGCAAAGTGAGGATGAAATAAGATACTCAATTACAAAATAAATCCCATCACTGAGGTGTTTGCTGACCCTGGAAATCAAAACTGAGAGGATGCAGAAGGAAGAAGAGCCTGGAGTGAAAACCTCAAAATATAGACACAGGCTGAACTGGAAATTTTTGCCCCAATCCCTATACGATGGAAAGTAAATTCACTAGGACAAAATGAAGCGAGAGCCAATGCCAGCTGTGTGGACTAAAAATAACCCTCAAATGTCAGTGCAGAAAGGCTCTTAGAGATAATCAACCCACGTTCCCACTTGCCAAATGAGAAAGTGGGCTTCAGAGAGGAAAAGTCCTTTGCGGGCGATCACATTGCAGATAAAAGTGTGAGATCTAGGATGTGAACCAGCTCTATCTGATACCAAGGCCCTTGTTTTTATTGTGACCTGATTTCTTTTTGATTCATTCAACAGGTGGCCAGTTCTTGCCCAACTCCTGAGTCAGCCAGGTTACCAGGATGCAGCAGACCCTGGGGAGGAGCTCTCTGGTGGCCCCGAAAGTCCATGATCTTGGGTCTGTGCTGAAGTAAATCCTGGGTCCACTCATGGGGCCAGGAGAAGGGGTCGATGGCGTACAGGGCAAGACGTCTGCATGCCATCCATGTATGTCCATCAGACTCATAGCTGCTGGCAGCAGGTGAGGGAGACAGAGGCCAGCAAGACGTCCAGGAGCCTCTGGCTTGGGGCTCTTCAGAGATCATTTTTTTCTCACTTGCTCAGAAGCAGTGATATCTAGTTGGGAAGTGCGAGCGATGTCTCAGCATAGTCTGGTTGTCATTAGTTATTGGGGTATGCTACCGACATCTAGTGAGGCCAAGGGTGTTGCTAAAACACCCTACAATGCCCTGGACAGCCCTACAATAAATAATTATCCAACCCAAAAGATTGATTGTACTGAGGTTGAAAGACCCTGCTCTAAACAACAGTTTTTAATCAGGGTTCAAGGACTCTTAGAAAGCCCCTGGATTTCTGTCCAGAAATTCAGGCAACTCCCTGAAATTGGGAACAAAATTTGGGATCTACATGTCTGTGTGAATTTTTCCAGCATAATCATTTTAAGTCTCAGTCCAGTTTTGAGGCCAGACACGATGGACCGTTGAGCTGTTTTATCTTCAGTACTCAGCATGGGGCAGGGCACACATTAATGCTTGGTACACACTGTTTGGATGAATGGCAGGGGGCCCTTAAGGAGACCCAAAATACTTCTCTTCTCCACCCAACTTCTGAACACATTGGGAAATAAGACAAAGGAGTAGCAGATGGAGGCCAACATGTCACCTATGGTAAAGATAAAGGCTAATTTGGAGAACAGAACATAGCTCTTTGTGAAAGCCACATGGGCCTGCTCAATGAACCTCAGAGTTAAGCAGACCAGTCCACCTTGTCACAGACAACTCTGGGTAAGGGCAGGCCACCACCTCCCAGCACCCACCACAGGAGCAAAGTACATGTCTAGTGTAGCACTGTCCAATAAAAATATAATGCAAACCACAAATGTAATTCAGAATTTTTAGGAGTCACATTAAAAAAGAAAAAGAAACAAGGGAAATTGATTTTAATAATATATTTTATTCCATGCAATATCTCCAAAATATAATCATTTTAACATGTAATCAATGTAAAATAATTTGAGATATTTTGCACTCTTTTTTTCATACTGACTTCAAATTCCAGAATGTATTTTACACTAAAAGCACATCTCAGTTCAGACTAGCCACATTTCAAATGCTAATAGCCGCATGCGGTGAGTGGCTGCCATATTGGATAGTGAAGGTCTCAGAGGATATGAGAATTATTCTGCTCCACAGGGGAAAGAAAGGAAGGATTAGGCTACATGAGCCAAATTCACCAGTCAGATAAATCACTCTACCTCCTCTGGAACAGAATGGAGAGAGGACAAGAGTTACACTAATCGAGCTGCCTTCACATGGAAGGAAATAGTGGAATTGGATAGAGACGCATTCCTCTTGGGCGGGTGGGTGGATGGATGGATGGATGGATGATTAACCAATAGATGATGTGAAATCCAGGTAAGGTATATCACACCACAGCAGGGAGTCAACTTCTACTTTAAAAAGCTACAAATATCAAACCCCAATGAAAGAAAATCCTGTGCTTTTGGTAGCAATATGTCCTTGTTTTGAAAAAGACCAGAATCTCATTCACCATCACCTCATCCAAACTTTGGGGGTGGAGGAAACAATACTATTTAAATAATAAATCTAAATAGTATCAATAATAAATAGCAAATAAAGTCAACATACATACTCTATGATAGACAATTAGATATTTTGTTCAGTAATAATACAAATTTTATGGACAGAAGGCTTTTTTGTCTGATTGTTTACTGCTCTATTTCTAGTACCCGGCATATACTAGGTACTCAATAAGTATTTGCTGAGTTAGTAAATAATTTAATCTACTCGAGAGGCTCAGAGAGGTTGAGTAGCATGTCCAAAGTCACCCTGTTATTAAATGGTAAAATTTGAATTGGAATCCAGGTCTAGTGGAAGCCAAAGCCAGTCCTACCACCTGCCTCTAAAGTGCATAATGCAGAAAAGCACATTTTTCCATCTGTCCTTCATGAACATGGCATCGGGTCAGCCTTGTGGATTACTTACTCTGGAGAGCATCCCAAGAAAAGTTCAAAGCCAAGGTGATTTTCTCCACTTCTCCAGCTCACACTTTTGCATGGTGCTCTCCCTGCCCCCTTGAAGTTGAGAGTGCTGGGGAAAAACAAATTCATCTGAATTAAAATAAGTGGAGCCATTGCTAAATTTTCAGGAATTTTATGAGCCAGTTGTTTACACAGCCATTATTTAAAAATTAAAGTATATAAACTTACCATTAAATAAAAACAAAAATAGCAAATACTCAAAATTCATTATTTCATAATTATTTCATTATATTGTACTATTATCCATGCTCTTAAGATTATTTATGTCTGTTATGTCTCTATGATGAGACTACTCTATGATGATGTCCTACTGTGCATCTCTTTCCAAGTCCACATTCAACGATGTCACATTGGTAGCTTGCAATCAGCCATGGTGGGAGTATTTACACTACAGAAATTGGCAAATGCTACAAACCAGGTCCTATTTTTATTAATTTCCCAGAGGAATTGTTCTAAAATGTTTATCAGCATACTACAGCTGGGTTACAACCTGGGATAGGGTCACAAATTAAAGAGAATGTTTTTATGATTCTCCACTACACCATTGGATAACTAAGAGAAAACCATCTATGCTCAAAAAAAAAAAAATCTTGCTTCAAAAAAAAACAACAAAAAAAACAGCACCAGCTTTGAATTTTCTGAGCCTCTCTGGGGAAGTGTCCCTGTGGGAGGTGGGACATTCAGTGCACGTTCCCTTTGGGGTCCCGCTGCCCTGATCATCTCAGCAGGGCACCTCCATGACCACCAGGTTTAGTTAAAGGGCTTTCCTGCAGACATCCAGCTCCCTTTGGAAATATCAAACTCAGCCCTCTGGAGTCATTGCTATGCATGTCAAGACCCGTCTCTTGTCTCTAATGAGTAGTTGGCATGATGCCCATGGTTTCATCTCGGGCCCCCTGTTGAGATATAGTTGATTTAACCATATCCTGCTGTCTATACTGTCCACTTTTGGTCTCTGCTTTTAACACCTCCAGTGGGTATATCAATGGTTAGAGTGGTGACCATGAAAAGCTGAGAACAAAAGCAGGAGAAGTCAGCCTCAGGAGGCATGTGTGTCCCAGCCAGCCATTTCATTTATATACCTTGAGAGTCTAGGAGGATCGTTAATTAGTTTTGCATTTCCTCTTCAGTGGAGTGGAACATCTGGTGAGTGCCTCCTGGGTTCCACGTATGTTGCTGGACACCTTATAGGTAATCTTATTGAACACTTTTGCTAGTTTACAAAGTAGGTATCATCAATGCCTTCTACATAGGAGGAAAACAAGCTTGGGGTGTTTGAAAACCCTCCCCAAGGTCAAGCAGCCAGTGAATGGCTGAGCCAGAATTACAACACTCATCTCTCTGGCTACAAATTCACATATTTTCTACTATGCTACATTTGCCTGAAATAGATACCCTACAATAAACCTTGAAGAGTGGGTATGATTTCAACAGAGTTGAGGAGGCGGACGCTGGTGGCATGATGGAGAGCGTAAACAAACTCTTAAAAGCAGGAAATGATGGGGCTCATCAGAGAACACCAAATAGGCTAAAGGTTTACATAAGAGAGGAATGAATTAATGTGGATGGAAGGATGTGTGAACAAACAGAAAGGTGGTAAGAAAGGAGGGTGGAAGGGTGGAAGAATGGACGAGTGGATAGGTGGATAGGTATAGGGCGAACATAAAGTATGAACAGGTGGAGAGATGGAAGGGTGGACCTTGATGGATGGTGGAGGGGTAGAAGGGTAATGGGTGGATGAGTAAACAGTGAATTGTGGTGGGTAGATATGAGGAGTGGATGAACAGATAAGTAGAAGATAAAAGGGAAGGGTAGGGAAAGAGAGAGGAGAGGAGGAGAGAGGAGAGAAGATGGGTGAAGGGAGAACTGGTAGGTAGGTGGGTAGATAGGTAGGTAGATGGATAGTAAAGGGTGGGTGTGTGGATGGGTAGAAAAGTAGACAGTGAAATGTGAACAGGTGGAACTGGCTACGTGGGGGGTATTCACATGGGCATGCAGAAGGGTGATGAGTGGACATGCAGACAGTGGAAGATGGAACATGTGGGAAGGTGGATGATAGAAAAGTACATATGGATGAAAAGTGAAAGAGTAAATGGGTGATTGGGTGGGTAGGAGTGGTCAAAAGTGGGAGAGTGTTTGGGTGGATAGATGGTGAGGTGAGTAGGTGGCTGAGCAGATGTGTGGGCATGTGATAGCATGTGGATGGAAACGATGAGAAAAAGGGACAGAGGAAGAGAAGAAACGAGGGGAAAGGCAAGAGGGAAGGGCTCATCCTAGTCCATGTGCACTACAGAGGCACAGCCTGCGGTCCATGGGGAAAGAGTCAGCCTCATACGGTGTCTAAGAACCAACCAAAGCCAGGGCTTCCTGGGTGACACAAGGATCTGACAGCTAAGTTTTCTGCAGGAGCTCAGTCCTTGGCAGCCCCCTCTGAGTACCTACTCAAGAGCTAGGCTCCGTATCTGCCTTTCTCCACCTCCCTTCCTCCCACTTCCTACCTCTCCGCCTCTCCCTCCACCTCCTTCCATACACAGCAGCCTTCTCCTGGCAAGAGGCTCACTGGAGTTGAGCAGTGAGACCAGCTGCTTTGACCTTCTCTGTTCTTGGACATAATTACTGTTATCCCAGATAATCGCTTTGAAATAACTCTGCGTCATTATGCACCTTCGTGCTATTTCACCCATTTATGTGTGAGCAGCCCTGTCCTTGGGAGCCTGGTTTTGGATGGAGCAGCCTGCTGGGTTGTTTCTCTCTCTCTCTCCACCTCCCAGGCACCAAGCTTGCCTTAACCCTTTCCATCGCTGTTCTCGTCAACATGGAGTTTAAATTAGAGCATCGCTCCCGCCCCCCATCACCACCAGGTCAAGGATCGGGCACCTCTGGAGGCATGAGGAGCCAGTGAGCCCAGGCACAAACATTGGTATCACACTGGACAGGAAGCATGTTCTAAGGGGCCGGCAGTGGGTTGAGGTGGGAGAGGGAGTCTATAGCCAAAGACAAGAACTGTGCAGCCTAAGGGAAAAGCCAAGGTCAGGTCCAAGGAAGAGAAGCAGGAGACAAGTCCAAGGTGAGGACCCTTATGAGTTCTGACCCAGAGTGGGCTACATGGTGGGCGAGATATGGCCAAGTGTCCCCAGTTCCCCTTCGTGAGCTGGCAGGGCTGGGCCTGTCTGGAGCACTGCAAGGCATAGGGCCAAGGCAGGGGGACTTGAATGAACCTTCCTTGGGGACCAAAGAGCAGCACTTTTAAGCCAGACAAGCCCCATCATAGAGGCATATCTCGGGGTCTGCAGAAGGGAGGAGGTGAAGGTGTAGACAAGCCCTGGCCAAGGAGAGAATGGCAGCTTCCTGTGTCTTAGCTCTGAGGCCACACGTCACCAATCTTCCTGGGAGTGTGTGGCCCCAGGCCGCCTGTGGATTTTTCCTCTAGGATTGGACTGGCCTTCTTGGAATACTGTCTGCTTTCAGAATTTTCCAGGCTTGCTTTATCACAGAGTAGCTACGTCCTCGGGAAAGTAACTTAACCTCTCTGAACTTCAGTTTCCTCACCTATAAAGTAGGGAGAACAATTGCACCCCCTCATAGGGTGTTTGGGAGGATTGGATGTAACCATGTTCATAATTAGCACAGCGGCCAAGGCATAGCAATTGTTCAACAAGTAAAAATGAGAGGAACAGTACGCTTGATGATCCGCCCAGTTCCTAGACCCAGTCACCATTGAAACTTCTCTCCTGCCAACCAGACTTTGGGTCTCTCCCATCGGTTTCCATTCGGGTCCACCTGTTCCAGGATCGACAGAGCCCATCAGCTCCACCTCGGGACCCAAGCCACATGTGGTGGGGCCTGAGAGTTTAAATAAACAAGAGAAAACACTGAGTCACTCCACCACATAGTCTAGAGGTCAAGGCCGGAGAAGCCAGCTAAGGGAGGTGAATCAGGCAGTGTCCAGCCCTTAAGCCTGAGGACCCATCCACAGAGGCAGCTCCCAGGAGCTTGCTTTCCTCCCCATCGTTGGAGCCTCCTAGCCTTTCCTGCCTTTCCTTGTTGCCTCGTCACCTGTCCATGGTGTTTGCTAACACTCCAGCTTCTGCCAGCCTGGACTGGCTCCAATTTGTCCACGTGGAACGTGGCCATGGCAGGTGAGCGGGAGTGACAGACGTGGCGATTATGAGGAGTACTCATGACTGGGGAGCACAGGGGGCACTCAAACTGGATGGCTTTTCCGCTGTAAGCTGGACCGTCCAGCAGACGTCTTCTCTCTCCTTCAATCGTCTTCGTTACATCTTTCCGTCACAGCCTTTAAACACACCCTCTTGCTTTCGACGTGTCATCGCTCCAGTGCTTCTTGGCTCAGCTGCCGGGAGAGGTGCAAAGAGAGGCAGTGAGGCCGGCAACATCTGAGAATAGTCCAGAAGCTGAGATCCTCCAGGGGAACTTAGAAGGGAAGCCAAGATCTCAAAGTCCAGCCTCATGGCTCTCCTCCTACAGGAAGCCCTCCGTGATTTAAACCTGATTTAAGCCCAAATAAGATTAATCAGAGTAGCTATCACGATTTGGGTGTTTATAACCCAGCACTGTACTTAGGGCTCCATAAGTATTAACTCACTTAAATAATATCCCTGTATTTAGAAAGAAAATAGGCTCAGAGAGGCAAAGTAAGATACCCAAAGTCTCACAGCTTGTTGATGGTTGAGAAAGGATTCCACCCAAACCCGCGTGACTCCAAAGCCCTGCTCTTCCCACGGAGCCACACGGCCTGCCATGTCACTTTTCGATGTAGGTGCCACTTTCAGTGTTTTTAAGCGGGGTTCTCTGTGATCAAAAACTACATCAAGGCTTTCTCATATTTTTCCATCACCTTCTCCATAACACTGGGAGGTCCCCAAGGGCCGGGACTGTTACTTGCTGCACTAGGCTGGGGGCTTCCTGGGGACAGAAGCAGTGCCTCTCCTGTCAGACTAATAGTTCCTTGGGGACAGAAATTGTGCCTCCTCCACCGAACCAGGGGGTCCAGTCCTCCTCTTCCACCAAGCCCCTGCTCTGCCTTTCTCTGCCCTCCATCTGCCAGTTACGTCCCCTCTCAGCATATGGCCCTGATGCTGTCCCTTCCTTGGGTCCTCCTCCTGTGACTCCTTCTCTTTGAGGCTAAGAGCACATCCGTCATCTCACTAATAGGCGCTGTGCACGGCCAGCCCCAGCCTCTCCGCCAACTGGAGCAAAAGGGAATCTGCACGCTGGTGGGCTGGGGGGCGGGGCAGAGGGCCAGCGCAGCCCCTTCCTTCCCCTGCGGCAGCACAGAGCCCACACCTGGGCCAGGCCGTGGGCAGAGGGTAGGAGGATTGGTCCATCTCCATTTCCACCCCAAGGAGAGCACAGAGTGCTTCCCACCTGCAAATACTGCTTCAAAAGCCTTGCTTCAGAGTCCTCTTCCTGCATCTAACTTACCAGCTGCATGGCCTCTGTGTCTCCTCTCTGCTCTCAGCCTGACGATCTCTGTTCCAGCCTTGGCCCTACCCCACTGCTCTGTGAGTTTCCCCACCTGTGAAATGGGGATGACTGCCCTCCTCACCCTGCCCCCAACAGGCCGCTCCTGAGGGTGGATCAGGCCCCACGCCCATGACAATGTTGGTTGCGGCGTGGTCCATGACCAGGCACTCCTGCCGGGCTGGGATGTCAGCATCCCCGGCAGGATGCTTTGGGCCAGCTGGGGCAGGAGCCTTAGAGGCCAGGACGGTATTGTGCCACCATCTTTCATCTTGGATCTTTCTTGTGCTTTGGAGGCAGACATATTTAGATTCAAATCCTGCCTCCGGTATCTATGAAAACATAAAATGTTTAAAATCCTTGATCCATAGTCCCATTTCCAGAATCGATCCTCACACATTAAAGCACCATTACTGATGAACGTCCACTCCAGGGTGACTCTAGTCGTATTGTAAGAGCAGAACTTTGAAACAGCTGGGACGTGCATCAGAAGGGGTCAGACCGTTGAAGAAGCTATGGCAGTCCATACTATTGGCTACTACAAAGCCGTAAAAACAACTTACATCTGTCGCATTGACCGGAGATGTACAGCATATATTGTTATGTAAAAAATATATTGTTAAGGAAAAAATAAATTAAGGAAAAACGAAAATAGAGAGTAACACGTATAGCAGCATCCTGCATTCCCCCGGTGCCTCTGTATGTGTGCGTACACGTTTGTATATATTTATAGGTAAGGGAGGATATCGATTACTTCAGGTGCGAGGCAATGAGGGGCACAGGAAATAAAAGAAGGGCGAGAAAGGCTCATCATATTTTATATACTTTAGTATTGTTTAAATTGTTTGAATGAGCATATATTTCAAAAATTAAGCGACACCGATATTTTAAAACTCCCCTTTATGGGCATATCACTTTGCTGGACCTCAGTTTCTTTATCTGTCAAATGGCAATAACAGTGTCTGTCTGTAGAGTCACTGTGTGGACAGAGGAAGTTCACTTCCCTTGAGGGAGAAGGGGCAGGGAGAAGGGAAGGCCAAGGCCCTGAAGCCAGCGGCCCAGCTCCCATCGGTCAATCATTTTAATTGATGTGGGGACAATTCTGCCTTCATCCGCCTCCACAAATGCCACCCACCCTCCCCGCTGTTGCCCAGCTATTGGAAATGCTACGCCAGCCTCCATCGCTTTGCTGCTGAATGATCGAGACAAATGCCCATTCCTCTCTGAGCTCCAGTGGCCCCACTTGGGCAAAGGCAGATGTCTCCCGCTGGCTTCCTCTGTGTGACTGGCGTGTGCCTGGCTTCCCCATGAGGCCGGCGTGACTCAGGTGTGGGGAGACTCTCCACAGAGCCTCTGGATGGTGAACAAGTGAGAGGGAGGGTAGAGCCATTGGGTAAACATGGCTTGTTATGCAGAAGCTCAGAGCTCTGCCCCTCGAAGCTCACCTGAGATGTCTAAAACCTGCAGAAGAATCCGGAAGCTCTTTGCAAACATAACCTGAGCAGGCTGCTGCCCCTGCGGAATTGGGGTTAAATTCTGGGCTTCTGCATGGGAGAGCATAGAGATTTGCTAGATTCCACCAGGGAGGGGGAAGCGGAAAAGGAAGGGGAGCAGGAAGAGGAGAAAGATGAAAGCGGGAAGAGGAGGAAGAGGGGAGAGAGGAGGAGAGGAGGGGCGGGAGAGGAGGGAGGAGGAAGAGAGAGAAAGATCCCTCGTCCATGTCCTCTCCCTGAGGAGCCAGAGATGAGGCACAAACCCAGCTCCTGGGGATCAGATAGGAATGCGCACACCCAGGGGACACTTTCCTGGAGGAGCGACCCTCCCGAGCACCAGGCTGGACACTGTCCTCTGGGCTGGAGCCCCACATGGACAGATGCTGACGACAAGGCACTGAACTGGGCCTGGTGATTCCACGATGACCCAGGATCTTAGACGGCACTCTGAGGCTCGGGAAGAGAGAGCGGTCCTGAATCGACTGAGCTTAAACCCTAAATGACTACGTTTACGTGGAATTATCTGAGATTACATTTTCTGCCCTCCTGCAGAAAAAGAGCTGGGGACAGAAATTCGGTTCAGGGAGAGCAAATTTAAAGTTCCAATTTTTGACACATCCGTGTACACACATGGCTTGAAAATTCATACTCACTGTATATACAGCCCCCAGATTTGAAAATAATAAAAAATTGCTGGGTAAGGGGTGGCTTCAGACCCCTACCCACTCAGCTTCCCTCTTGCCCTGCATGGAAGCTCTGGAAACCCCAGACAGAAGAAGGATAGGCTGGGAGAGCAGGCCACCCATCCCTGCTCCCGGCTGTTCTCCCAAGTTTGAGTTGTCACCACAGATCCG
The DNA here is from genome assembly GCF_902729225.1 of Pteropus medius. Taxonomy (NCBI): domain Eukaryota; kingdom Metazoa; phylum Chordata; class Mammalia; order Chiroptera; family Pteropodidae; genus Pteropus; species Pteropus medius. The sequence continues at coordinate 1,154,820 of NW_024350927.1, forward strand.
AGCAGATCAAGTCCCCAGGGCTTGTCCCAGGAGCAGGATTTGGCAAGCTCACATCCATTCAGCACCTCCCGTTGTCTCTAGGATGTACAGAGCAGCACTGGCCACCTCGGAGGCTGCGGGCTGGCCTCCACACTGGGGTACCTCAGCTTCAGCACTATTAAACCCTGGGATGGATCATCACCTGGTGTGGGGCTGTGCTGTGCATTGTAGGATGTTTAGCATTGTCTCCAACCTCCACTCACCAGCGGCTGTTGTCCGGATGCCCCAGCTCCTCGCCACATAGGCTTCTCCATGAGGCTACAGGACATGGCAGCTGGCTTTCCCCAAAGCAACTGGTCCAAGAGCAAGGAAGAAGCCAGAGTGCCTCTTAAGACCCAGCCTCAGAAGTGGCATACCGTCACTTATGCCATTTTCCATCGGTTATACATATCAATCCTGATAAAGCTATTATGCCATTTTGGAGGCTGGCTCCCATAGCCCTCCAAGCTACATCTTTCCCCACTCCACACTTTCAGGCAACACTCCCGGAACACAGAACAACTCCAGTTTCTGGCAGTGCGCATGCAGGGCCTCTGTGCCTTTGCACATGCCGTTCCCGCTGCCTGGAAGGCTCTTCCCTCACACCTCAACCTAGCCAAGCTCTACTCGTGTTGAAAGGCTCAGCTAATGACTTTATTTCCACAAAAGCTTCTCTGGCCTTAATAGTCCAGGTAAGGTATCTTTCCTTTGCTTACCACTGTCTTGGCAATTAAATGGCCAGCAGTGATAATGATATTAACTAACATTTATTGAGCGCTTATTATGTCTAGGCGCTGTACTACAGGCTTTCCATATAATAACTCATTTGGTCCTTCAACTGCTCCTGCGGGTGGATACTGTTTTACGGATTAGGGAACCGAGGCTCAGAGAAAGTAAGAAATTTGCCCAAGGTCACAGCCGATAAGCAGTAGAGTCCAAAGTTGAACCCAGCTGTTTCACTCTTACCCTTGATTAATATAATGCTAGGTCTCTCACCTTGACCATGAACTCCAGAAGGAATGGAATTTTAACTGATTTATCTATCCCTGTGCATCCAGTGCCGAGGACACGCCTGGCCCACATCGAAGAGAAAAGGAAAAGTCTAAGGAGGAGGAAAGAAGAAAGAAAGGAAAGGAAGGTAGAGGAGAGAGAAAGGCCTTGAGCTGAGTCTTATGGGTGAGGATTGAGGCAGGATGCTGAGCAGGCAGTTTGGATCCACCCATGTCAGCTCATCCCCTGGGAAAACTGAGATTCCCAAGGCCCCAGGCTATGCATTGAGCCCCTCCCCCTGGCTGGCGAGGGAAAAGCACCCCATTCCTGCAGAATTTTGTAGTACCGGTTCTTAATTTTTATGTCTGCTTAGCCACTTGTCCTCGTAAAGGAATAATTTAATTAACTCCAAGAAATGTAATTAATTTTAATTGTTCATGATAATTCATTGTTTAATACTCTGTTAATAACTATTGAAAATCCTAATGCCCAGTTACTGTCCTATAATAGCATAATTAAACACTTGTACGAGAGACACTTCATTTTCAAGTGCTTCCATGTCACTTTGTCTTCGAAGCAAAGGTTCCTCGACCGGCAGTGTGTTCATGGGGAGGCTCTTTGTGCTTTAAATTTCTTTGGAGAAGAACGGGGTGGCTCAGACGCTGGCAAAGGGCTTTACAGTGGGGAGAGAAGACGAGGCACTGCTGTATAAGAGGTGGGAGACATCCCTGGAGAGGTACCCTGTGCCCTCCCCCAAGCCAGGGCAGGCCTAACCTGACCTGGCCACACGGCATCTCTCTGTCCTGAGACAAGCAGGTTAATCAGGCAGTCGGTTAACACATTATTGAGCATTTGCCATGTCTGTTGCCAGCCGTGATTCCTGACGGTGGGGCCATGGTAGTCATGGAGACAGGCAACATGATGATGTCCTGGTAGAGCTTAAACTCTAGAAGGGAGAGTTAGACCAAGAATGGATGGATCATGGATAGATGGATGGATGGATGGATGGATGGATGGATGGATGGATGGATGGATGGATGGGCGAGTAAATGAATGGATGGACTGATAATAGACAGATGGACAAACAAACTAAGTAAATTTAAAAAGTACCAGTGTCCTGAAGAAAATAAAACAATATACAGTAAGCAAGACTGGTAGGGATACTGCTTTTTACCTAGACTGGTCAGAAATGACTTTATCAAGGTGACAGGGGCAAAGGTAGAAATTTGTCCAGGTAACATTTGCCCTGAGAGCCATATTACGACAAGGAGTCTGTCTTAGGAAGACCTCGGGAGGGGAGAGTATTCCAGGCAGGGGGAACAGCGAGGGCAAAGGCCCTGGGGTGGGTATAAGCCTGGAGTATTGGAGAGGCTTAAAAGGACAGGGGCACTGGATTTTATTCTACCTGCGGTGGGCGGCCCCGGAGGGTTTTATGCAGGGGAATGTCTTAATTTATATGTTTATGCTGATTTATGTTTTTATGCTATCGCTGGCAGCCGGGTGGCGAGAAGACGAGGGCAGCAGGCAGGGGGCGCGTGAGGCGAGGCCGTGAAGTCGAGGTGCCAGCGGAGGGTGATGACTGCTGCAAGGAAGCTGGGGAGCAGGGGCGCCCGTTAGGAGGCTCCATGGCCTTCAGAGACAGGACATGGGAACTTGGACAAGGAGCAAGGTGGCCAGGAAAGAGAGAAGTCTGAACCGAGAGGTCTTCAGAAGGTGCCATCGATGGGGCTTTTTTAGAGACTGAAATGTCAGGAGTCCAGTCCCCCTTCTGAAATTGCCACACGCGTGACTCCCATGTGATGCTTTCCCTCTCTGGGCCTGTCTCCCATACTGAAAACGAGGACGTGGGACTGGATAGTACCCGAGGGCCCTTCCTGGGAAGCTGAGTCTGGAGCTGTCACTCCAACACTTAATCCAACGGTGTCTCTCGTGGCCACTCACCTGCTGCAGGAGCCAGGGGAGGGGGAGCAGAGTGGGGTGGGACTGGCTAGGAGTGGGGGCTTCCCGAGGGCTCGGCAGAGGAAGGAGGAGGGGCACCTGAGGACAACCAGAAGAAGTGCTGTAGACTCAGGCCAGGGGTTCAGTCCATTTCTTGGAGTAAAGGAAGGAGGAGGCAGCAGAAATCCACCTGGACCTCTCAACTCCAAAGACATCCAGGAGCAGTCATTCCTTCATTCTAGAAACATTTACTGAGAACCTAATGTGGATATAGCAGTGAGTAAAGCAGACAAAAGTGTCTGCCCTCGTGGAAAGCTATATGCCACAAAAATCTATCGAGCACCTGTCGTGTGCCAGGAGCTGGGCGCTGCAGCAGTGAATACAATACACTCCGTCTCATGGAGCTTTCATGCTCATGGGGAAACCATCACCCTTGATCATAATCACCCACTTAATGCCTGAGAAGTGGAACATGGTGAGTCCACGGAGGCCCATACTCTCAACCTGGTCCACTTCACCTAGAGATCACCTAGTTAATTTTATGTGTCAACTTGGCTAGACTATGGTATCCAGCTGTTCGGTCAGACACAAGTCTAGATGTTGCTATGAAGGTAACTTTTTTTAGATAAGATTAACATTTAAATCTGTGTACTCTGTGTAAAGCGGACCACCTGGCTCCAGAATGTGGGTCTCATCTCATCAGTTGAAGGCCATAATTGCCAAGACTGAGGTATCCCCAAAAGAGGCAATCTTGCCTCAAGAATGTAACATAGAAACCCTACCTGAGTTTCTGACCTACTGGCCTGCTCTGATTCAAGACTGCAATATCAACTCTTACCTGAATTTTTGGCAAATTCCAGATTTGGCAGCCCCCTTAATCATGAATCACTTCCTCAAATCTCTTTCTCTCTCTCTCTCTCTCTCTCTCTCATACAGGAGCAGGGGACACCCAGGCAGGGGACAGGGGCAAAAGTCCTTAGACACCCAGAGAGAGGCACAAAGTCAGACACAGCCCTAAAGAAGGACACCATAAGACAGACAGACAGGAGGATGGACAAACAGATACACACACACGCACACACACAGTAACAGTCAGTCAACTAGCCTCCCTGGACTCACCCTCTCCCCTGTCTATCCCATGCTCTGGAACAGAATGACAGTGTGTTTGCACCCTTGAAAGGGACCAGGGTGGGGAGGTCCCCAAGCTGCTCACCCCATCTCTGCCCTTTTCAAAGCAGACAGCAGGTCTGGGAAGGTGGGACGGGGGCCTCCCTGGTTTGCAAGTAGGCTCCTGCAGGTGGAGTCAGGACCTGGTGTGCGAGTTGCGGGTGTAGGGTGCAGGGAAAAAGCTTGGTTCATAAAGAGAGAACTAATGACCCCACTCTGTGGTCCCTTAGGTCCAGAATGTGGCCTACTCCTTACCCTGACCAGAGGCTACATGTCAGAAGCAGGACTGAGAGCATCAGGCAGACACAGGATCGACCATCTCCTGAACATCTCTTATATGCTGAGGGCTGGCTCGGCAGTCGACAGATACCACCTCCAGGAATTTGTTTATAATCCCCCAGGTAAGCGCCATTCCCCATCCCACATATAAAGGAAGCAAACCAGGGATCCGAACCTTTGAAAAGCAGGCCCCAAAATAGGATGGAGCTCGAATTACAGCCTTACTACTCCCCTTCCCCTACTGTATTTGGCCAGCTCATATTTATTGGGCATATTCACTGAGTAGACATCGCGAACAAAGCAGATGGAGCCCTGCCATCGTGGAGTTCCACAAAGGCTTGGCGATCCTGCTGTTCCCTGGGGGTACAGGGATAGTGAGGGGAGACGAGCCTCGAGGGAACCTGGGAAGACTGTCCCCTGCTGGGGGTGGGAGGCCGAGAGATGTCAGTCACTACCAACTCAGGAGAGGGCAAGGGGGGGACCCCATCCTGCCTCCGAAGACCATATAGGGGATGCCATCTGCCCCGCCTCCCATGAGCCTGGGCTGGGTGCCACTCCTGCCTCCAGCAGGTGCTCCAGATACAAGGGCCCAGCATCTCCCTAATTCCCACATAGAAGCGAGTACCGCGGCGGCATCCCCACCCTGAGCACTTAAATATACAATTTACTTCAAGGAATTATACACTGCTGGCTGTTTTTAAAATAGAGAAAAGACCCCCCACAGAACTGTTTCCTTTCCTCAAGTGGCATCATTTTCTGCAAAGACTCTGTCCAATCCTCTAATTGCACCATCTGTGCTGGGAGGTCTGGGCCGGGCTCACGGTCTCTTCCGTGCCAGTTAAGCCCAGAATTCCACACATCCCCCAGGGCCCCAGAGGGCTCTGCTGGGTGTCCCCTCCCATCCCCCAACCCCCGCACCCACCTCCCGAACCCCCTCAGCTGCTAGGCTCCACTGCTCCTCTAGAAGGGCTGATACCCCATTCTTTGACTTCCCTTCCTCACTAATATGCACATGACATGTCCCCTTAGCTTCTCTCTCTCTGTTCTGGTGGTCCCCCCAACTTACTCCTATGGCGTCAGTGGAGGTTCTCTTGGAAATGCAGCCTCTGGGAATCTTCTTGCAGCTGCCCAGGGACTTTTTTATGCCTATCAACATAACCAAAGGGAAAATAAGTCCAAAGTCTGCCCTTTCTCCACCCACGCCATCGTCTAAATTCTCATGCAACAGAGTGGGTCTTGTTTTCTCAGCTCCTCCTCCCTTCCTGGCTGGGTGACATGCAGAAGCTGCTTAACCTCTCTGAACTTGTGTTTCTCCACAAGAAAAACAACATATCCCGTCTTCTTCTATTCTCCCGACAGCCTTTCTTAGTTTGGGTTCCTCCCGAACCAAGGAAGGATTTGGGTGATCCCGGACGCCACATGCACAGCCAGGGAGTGGGAAGGTGACAGAAGGAGGGAAGATAGGCCACGAGCGTGAGCAATGAGTAGTTAGCACTGTGGTAACTGGGGCCCAAACCCACCAGGACCCTCCGAGAGTCTGCGGAGCATGACTCAGAACCATCGCCTGAGGGACGGGTGAGGACGCTGGGCTGGTCCACCAGCCCCACTTGTCCTGGTTGAAAGTCACTCCTGGAGCACTTCCTCCCCAGGCATGATGACCCGTCCTAGGCAAGGCCTGGGCCTGTGGTCAGGCAAGGCTGCGGGGAACCCAGGAAGCATCTACAGGCACCTATACCCACACTCCCCTTACCTCCCTGCACGATGGTGGCTACTGCAGCACCTAGTACATAGTAGGTGCTCAATGGACAGCTGCACAGCTGCCTGGTTCCCCACTGGGTAAATGGCCTCAGTTAAAGTTCTGATCTCATTAAAATTAGGACAAAGGAAAATGTCCATTAGCTTCAGGTTGGGTACTGAGTATGTCTCAAGCCACTAGGCCACTATCCTCTCCACATGGGTCGAAGCCAAGCCAGCCAAGGGAAGCTGAGACCAGGGCCCTGGGCCCTGAGGCACGACATCTCCAGCTCCTGCACCCTTGGCTGGCCTGGCCTCTGCTGCTGGGTCTCCCACCTGCCCTGGGGTCTGTCTGTACCACCTCCCTCCTGGCTATCCTGTCCCTGGTCTGATCGGCCTCTCCCAGAGTTCAGATTAGTGTGGCAGCTGTTTGCCCCCTGGGTGGAGCTCCACTTCTCCCCGGCCCCAGCCAGGCCCACTCAAAGCTGGGTCCCCTCTCACTCCTGAGCAGTCCCAAGGACCCTGTGTGACCCTCCACTTTGTCGGAGAGGTGATCAGCATCTCATTGGCACCTGCCCGAGTCACCTCCCTGCTTCTTCCTGTTTCAATATTCACACCCACCTCCTCTGGCCCTCAAGGGTCTGAGCATCTGAGTTCCAGCTCTCGTCTCGTCAGCGTAGGAGAGGACCCAGGGGAAGGTGGACGGGCTGGCTAGGCCATTCTGACCAGTGACACACTTTGCCTCCTGCATCAAACAGATGGGCACAACTCTGCAGTCTCTGTTACCTCAGCCCTTTCGAGATGTCCCAATGTCTTGATCAAACCCTACAGGCTGGACTGTAGATCTCTTATACTGATTGATCAAAGGAATTGAGAAGATCACCCAATGCATTCTCACTGAGTATCAGCTTTGTGTCAACCCCGGGGTTACAGTGAACGAAACATACAAAGTGTCAAGGAGCTGATGTGCTGAGGTCAGTGGAAGAAGGGGGTCTAAACAAGCAAACAAACAAATCATTTCAGGTCCTGACAAGTAGTCTACAGAGGAAAAAGGCGCGGGATGATTTGACAGCATGACTAGCTGGGGAGGGGGAAGTACAGGACAAGGTGAAATCTCTGAGGTCATTACATGAGGCCTCAGCCATGCTGGGATCTGGGGACAAGATATTTAAGCAGAGGAAAAGGGAGCAGCACGTGCAAAGGTCCTGGGGTGGGAATGCTTGGGGCGTGTTTGGGAGTAACTGGGTGTGAAAATGGAACTCTTTCAGTCTCAGTTTTGGATGAGGCTCAAAGACAATAGATGCCAACCAGGCCTGTATCCCTAGATGAGGCGTGAGACCCGCCGAGCACGATTTGCAAAGAAGGTGATGAGAACTGGCCTTACAGCCCTTAGCTCATCACCCATCTCCAGCTTAAAAGAGGTTAGAAAAGCCGAGAAAGGGCTGGAGATGAGGAGGGGAGCTTCAGGAAAAACGGTGAGGGTCCCCCTTACCAAGAGAGAAGGGCGGGGTGCCTGCCCTGCCTTCAAGCACAGGAAGGGAGGGGAGGTCTTCAGCAAGACCACTTAAAGAGCTAGGTATGCATCCCCTGAGTGCTTGGGCAGTGGGGGCACAGCAGGGACAGGAGACCTCAGCACAGAGTAGCTGGAGATTCATGATCAAGGCAGGGGACTGGCAAAAAAGCCACGAGGCAGCCGAGGGAGCTGCAGGCGGGGGCGATTAAACTAATGTGGGTCACCGGGG
>NW_024350927.1:1162698-1172432 GCF_902729225.1 Pteropus medius
CAGGAGACCTCATGATCAAAGCTAGGAATCAGCACAAAAAAAGCCACTGAAAGGCAAGCTGAGGGAGCTGCAGGCATGGGTAAAGGATCCCAAGTGCTAATATAATGGCTGCATAACAGAAGACACCATAATGTGAAGGGAAAAAGACCTGAGAGAGAGGGGAGAAGATGCCGTCAAAAGTCAAGTGAGGAGTTCCTGGGAGAGAAACCCACTGCTGAGAATGTCAACCAGGGGATCTCCAGCCTCCAGACCTCCGAGAGACTAAATGCCTGTTGTCTAAGCCCCACCCCCATCCGTGGTGTTTTGTCACAGCAGCCTGAGCTGACCAGGACACTCCACCAAATCCGAGGAAGGAAGGGACTAAGGGGAAGAGCGGGGCAGGGCAGATGGCAGACATTCCCAAACTACGAATGGCTTTGCCAAGGTTGTACATCACAGGCTGAGCCACAGGACAATGAAAGCTCCATCACCTGGAAATGAAAGCACCCTCCTCGGCCAGTCATTCAATGCCCCAGATCCACTCCTATTACCCGCCAACCCTGCTGGGTCGTTTTTCTTCTTGGCAGAACCGCCAGCCAGCCTTCTAACTCCTGGGCTCGGCTCTGCACCTTTGCAGAAGCCATTACCTCTACCTAATGCCCTTCCTCGTCCACTCCTACCCTTTCTCCCAGGCTGGGCCCAACAGCACCTCCTCCAGGAAGCCTTCCTGGGCCCTCCTCTGCACTTCCAATTCTAGAGCTGAGGCTGCCTGTGCTGTGACCTTCTGCATTCTAAGGGTCTGACAGTAGGCTTGGGCCTTGGGTAAATGGAAGGACCAGGAGGCCTGGAACCTTCCTCCCCAAATGCACGCTCATGGGAGCTGAGCATGGTGGACTGTCACAGCTGAAGGGGACTTTGGAGACCACCTGCTCCCACCTCGCCCTTCACACATGGGGAAGCCGAGACCTGGAAACGGGAAGTTGTTGGCCAAGGTCACAGGGCTCAGGCAGCCCCAACCGGTCCCAGAATCCCCATCTTCCAGCTCAGCGCTCTGTGCATGGTGCTATGCTCTCACCAACCCCTGTTCCGTCCCCTTGACAAGTAGAGTTTAATTATTTATGACGGCGCTTTATAGCCGCGGGTGAACCCACCAGAACATATTTTGTAAAAGTAATGAAGGCTCAGTAATGCGAGACCTCGCTGGAGCTCTCGTCACTAAATCTCGGCCCGGGAGTCGGCCAGACTGCGGAGGCCTTTTCTCCCCTTCTCTCTTGCGGAGAATTACAGGGTTTGCACCTTAGGGGTGGTTGTGGGACAAGACGTAAAGAATTGGGCATCATGGAACCAGAGTCTGAATCTCCCAAGTGGAGGTCAGGAAGGTGTGTCAGCTCTGGGCCCCCCACAGACACCTCCCTCAGAAGAGTCACACTTGGGGCAGGAGGATGCTGTCACAGAGTCCCCACTGTGCCTCCCACACTGGGAGGGCAGAAAGACACTGAGACGAGAGACAGCAACACATGTCTCTACTCTGCCTCTCGAGGCCTCAGTTTCCCCATCTGTAAACTAGGATTCCAAACTTTTCTCTAGCAATAACAAGAGAGAGACAACAGGCTTATTCCAAGAAGTCACCGGTGCTGCAGGCTTCCCGTAGGCTCCCACTGAATGCTTCCCACAGCTCCATTAGGCAGGTTTAACCCCAGCTTGCAGATGGGGCCGAGATAGATCAAGCGACTTATCCAAGGTCACGGTGCTGGAGACTGGCAGTCAAGATTTGAACCTGGCCTTCAGACTTCAGAGAGCACAACTTTAACCACCGCTTTGCGGCCTTTGCACTGACCGTTTTCAACAGGCCCGGCATAGTGATGGGCACTGCCCTGCTTTGGCTCTTTATATCTTCCCAAGAATAGTGAGATATGTCTTCTCATCCTCACTGATAACCCAGATTTGGGACCTGGGTCTCCCACCTAACAACACAGCCTCAGGTTTCTCCCCTCAGCTTTCCTGTGGCCCTAGGACTCTGAGATAAGTTCCCTGGACTCGAGTAACCACAGTCAAGTTAAGAGATATAAATTTCAGCCTCTCAAAAACACCTGGGAAATAAAGATGATGCCCCCAACTCATTGCATGCAAGCACAGATTGAGCTGGGCAGGTGATGGCATTTTGAGCCAGACTGAAGAGGAAGGAAGAGAGATGGACCGGCAGAGGGCATGTAAGGTGGATAGAGGCGGTGGAGGCTTTTAGATGGAGGCTATATCTGGAACATTCCAGCATTTGAGAGGAAGGATGACAGCTTTAAATGATGGGATTTGAGATGGGAAGCTCAGGTGGTGAGATTGAGGGTCTAGACCGTGAGTCCCTCATAGACAGGAGCTATTTACCTGTAAATCTCCAGTGCCTGAGATACAGTAGGTGCTCAATAAATGGAAGTGTGAGTTGTCCAATAAGATGAACTGATTCGGACCTTGTTCTAAGACTGGTAAGTGGGCAACCTTGCGTGTATTCTGCCACTTCTCTGGGCTTCTTCCTTATCTCTATAATCAGACCCATCTCCCCATGGCAGAAAGTTCTACCAGGCAGCTAGCTACCTAACACATAATCCTGCATGCCAGAGGCTTCCAAACCTCCTAGAAAGTCAGTTCAATAGATGCACTCACAAGATCACGCCAATATGTAGCTCAATGCCAGAAAATTCTGCAAGCTGCTAATCTACATGCATCCTGCTGGATGTTGGAGCCACATGCTTTTGCTCGGTCCTCAGGAGCAGGGGTCCCTAACCTCTGGGCCACAGACCAGTACTGGTCAGTGGCCTGTTAGGAACTGGGTCATCCAGCAGGAAGTGAGAGGTTGGCGAGCAAGCAAAGCTTCATCTGTATTTGCAGCCACTCCCCAGCGCTAGCATCACCGCCTCAGCTCCACCTCAGATCATCAGGCATTAGATTCTCAGAGGAGCACTGGTCTCTGGTGCCAAAAAGGTTGGGGACCACTACTCAAGAGAGAGGGAATTGCTGGCTGCCCATTCTCTGTGTCAATTACAGGCCTACTTTCAGGGAAGGAAGATTCAATCATTCATCCAGTCAACAAACATTTATTGAGCAGGTACTATGTGCTGACACTGTTCTAGGCACTAGAGACATGACACTGAACAAAACACAAAGTCCTGCCTTCATGGAGCTTACAGACAGTGGAGAGACAAACTTATATTTTAAAAAATAAAGCAGGGAGAAAAAAGAGGGATTTGAGGAGGCTCTTCGTTTTTAATATGGGGTGTGGGAGGTCAAAGACGTCCTTTCTAGTCAGGTGTTATTTGAGCAGAGTCAAAGAAACAAGAGAGTAAGCCAGCGGATGTCTGGGGAAGGTGCTCCAGGCAAAGGCAACAGCCTGGGCAAAGGCCTGGGCATGAGCATACCTGTCAAGATGGAGGACCACTGGGGACACCAGTAGGGCAGGAGGCCAGTGAAAGAGGAAGAGGGGGAGATGTCAGAGTGTAGCAGGAGCACCAAGCAGGGCCTTATAGGACACAGTAGGACCTTGGCTTTTACTGAGTGAGACAGGAACCAAGGAGGGCTTCTAAGCAAAGAGGCCCTTTTAAGGAGAGTGTGATGTGACATCACTTTTAATGGGCTCACCTTGGCCAGCATGTGCATTGAGAATAAACTACAAGCACATGGGCGGGTGAGAGATGATGGCCTGTAGTGGTAGCTGTCGTGGGTGAGAAGTGCCTGTTGCTGGATATATTTTGAAGTCAGAGACAATAGGAAGATTATTTATTGCTACTCTGGCTTATCCAAGGTGAGCCTGAGTTTCAAGGTCTTGGCCACCAGGTCAACAGTTTTGTTTACAGAGGCATCCTTGGCTGACAATGACATTCTCTCTTTTGACTCTAATATGCCAGAAGCTACAAAGGGAGGCTTTCTGCGTTAAAACTTTTAACAATCTCAGGGCAGGTGGGAGCCAGAGAGGAGGCAGCTTGAAGGAGGGGCCAGCTCTGCTGAGCCTGGTCTAAGATGTGCTGTGGCATTCTTGGGGGAGTCAGGCCTTTCTGAGGGGCACATCTACATCTGGCCAGATGCTGCCAGACTGCAGCAAACTCACAGCCTCCAGCATGGCCAGTAACCCCAGAACAGCTGTGGCCGTTAATGCCAACGATCCCCCATCAGACCAGGAAAAAGAAAATCAGTAATTGTCACAATCACAATAACAACAATATTAATAGCAGCCAACATTCATTGCACATTTACTAGGAGCCAGGCATTGTGCTAAGCGTTTTGGGTACAGTATCTCGCATAATCTTGTATATACCACAAGACAGGTACTATTATTATTTCCATTTTACAGATGAGGAGTTTGGAGCTCAGAGATACTAAATAATAAGACTAAGGTCACACAGCTAGAAAGTGACAGAAACTCGGGTCTCTATAACTATCCTTCAGCTCTTTACAATTCCTTGCTGACCAGCTTTAATTCACTAGTCGGCCCCTCCCCGGGCTCACCACCGAGACTCACCTTCTGTCGTCATGTTGGCCTCTGGCCCCACTGCCCCATTCTTCTCTTCTGAAGCAGGCCCGGCCCTCCACACCCACCCCCTCCATCCACAGCCCCGCTCAGACTCCCTGCGGCAAAGGCACCAGTGGTCCATCATCTCTTACCTGGAGTGAGACCACCTTAATCCAGGTAGAGGGTTAGGAGGTTGGAAGCAGGCACTATTTTTAGAAAGATGAAAGCCAAGTTGATTGTTTATCGCAAAAACAATAAACTAATACCTTAGCGAGGCCCTTGGGGGGCATTTTTAATGAACATGTAATGACTAAGATGTTAGATAAAATGATGAGACCAGAGAGACCAAATTTGGGTGGCCTCGTTCTGATGCGCCAAGCACTTTGCTAAGTGCTCACTCTCATAAAATCCTATAGTACAGACAGGCTGATGGCTTCTCAGTACCACTTTGCAGATAAGGAAACTGAGGCTCAGAAAGGCTGAGTAACTTGCCTAGGGTTACACAGCTAGTAGGGGTAAAGCAGAGATTCACACGTCGGTCCATCACCTGCACAGTCCACTCTCCCAATGACTATTAAACTGGCCAGGTGAGGGAATGTGTCCTGAATCGTGCTCCATTCAGCAGGTTAAACATCACACCTGCAATTTTGCTCTATTTACTTTCAACGAACCCATTCTTTTCTTTATAAATCACACAGCATCCTGCCCTTGTCAGCATCATCAAAGGTCCAATTAACCTTGAATACCGTGGCCCCTTCTCTGCAAATCTCCCCCAAACCCACAGCTTTTCAGGCTGAGAATTTTACAAAACCAGTACAAAACCAGCCCAGCAAGTAAGGATTTATTCTATAGCGACCCTGTCGGGGGGAAGGGAGGGAAAACCCACAGGCCTAAGAAAACCACCCACAGCAGCTAAATTTCAACTGCCAAACCTTTATTAGTGATGATAAAAGGCAGTGAAAACGTGCAGGGCTTTTTACTCCCAGGTGGAGGCTACAGTTCCAGGAATTAGTCATGTTTTGACTGGTAGAGTTATAGAATTTATAATAGAGGCCCTGGAGAAATTAAACACGGCTTATGGCCAGCCCCTCCCCCATTTGAATGTCTCCAGTGAGAACAGTGCACCAGGCTTCATGGAAACCTCCAGGAGTCTGGCTGGCTGGCCCAGAGAGCCGAAGGAAGACAGTGACCCCCATATGCAGGGTTGCAGAGGAAATGGCTCTGGCCGGCTTTCCACCTCCCTGGGGTCGTTGTCTACCTCTCACTGAATCTGGGCAGTGGAAATCAGGTCTGACCTCTGTGCCCCAGAGCAGCACCAAGACTCCAGCGGGATTCGATAATGCTCATGTAATGAATCTGGGTCTTCACCCCACCAGCGTCAGCCTTCCTGGGTTCAGCATCAGCCTCTCCCTAGAATGTCAGGGAAAGTGGCCTGAATTTGGGCAGGTCCAGTGAACTGTCTTAATTAAAGAAGAGTCAGATCTACCTCTCACATTCTGATTTTAAGGCCTCTATAAATCATCAAAGATCCCTGGGAGTGGCTGTATATCAAGATCCTAAGACCTTAGTGGAAAAGTTTGTCAAAAGAACAGGATAAAAAGGAAGCTTTGCAAGCAGCATGCCTGAGCTTTGAGGCTGTGCTTTGTGAGTCTGTATGTGGTTGATTGCTCTTAGAGTCTTTAATCCTGGCTTTTTGTTGCAGAAGAGTAACTCAGGGAGAAAATTAACCCTTATTGAGCACCTACTATGTGCCAGGCACTGCACTAAGCAACTTTATAAATTCTTCAACTTAACAGATCCTAGAAAAGGACTCAGCACAAGGTAGGTGCCTAATACAACTCACAGAATGGATAAATGACTTTAAGCCCCATTCCAGCCCTAGAAGGCAGGTACTATTATCACTTTTTTTTTGCAGATGAGTCAAGAAAACCAGAAAGGGGCGGTTCTTTGTCCCATGCAACACAGCATGCAGGTGGGGAACAGAGATTCAAGCTTGGGTGTCTCATTCTGACACCAGAGGTCTTTCCTGTCAGCCGTGGTTCCTCCTTTCTCAGCAGGGATTGGCTTGTCGGAATGAATGAAGAGGGCAGGAAGTGAGAAGACTGGGAGCTGTCCAGGATTTGCAGTGCTGAAAGAAAGAGCACATGGAACCAAGCACGGACTCCCAGCTGGGGCAGGGCACAATGCCCTCACCACAAAGTCATTTCCCTCTCTTTCCTTGGTGACCACTCTCCCCAAGTCCCGCACCCTTGCCACCACCCAGGCTGATGTGCTCTAGACATCTGCTAGATGATAGGAAGGAAGATCTGTCTGTCCCTCGAACCCACCACAACCCCAAGTATCGCCAATACCAAACACTCAGTGTAAGGCATCAGAGGCAGCAAGGCCCCAGACAATGCAGCACATTTAGCCTAGAGTCTAATGGAATGAGTGTTCTCATGATTTATGATATCGCTCTGGTCTGGTCCTTCTCTGGGCCATTCTCCAAGCTTTACCCAGAGCTCCAATTCTTCAAGTGATGTTGTGACTCTCCTTGCAATTCTGACAGGCCTCCCCATCACCCTCAGGATGAAGTCTTCACTCTTTGGTGTGACATTCAATGTCCTTCCAAGCACACCTTCATCTGTCCCCATTCCCTACTGCCCCCACTCTGAAGCCATTCTAAATACCCTACCTATTTAACCCCTCATACCAGGCTGTCAAAGGCAGTTATGGGACGAGTGGCAGGGACAAGCATTTCAAACAAAAGGAACAGTATGTGCTAAGTCCTAGTCCTCTGGCAAGAGTCACCTCAGACATCGCTTCCTGCAGAAAACTCCTCAGGCTGACTGCTTCTCCCTGTAGCCAGTCACTCTCCATTCCTGTAATAGCTCTGTGTACAAAATGTAATTCTGTTCCATCACTCAGACAAGGAAAAAAATTACCCTGCAATGCTTCCCTCTAGGAAGCAAGCTAACACTTTAAGATGTTTTATTCATTTTGTATCACTAGTGGCTACCTGCATGTGAGCAAGTAAAAATAAACAAAAGAGCCAAGCTTTTGCCTAACGACTTGTTCCATAGAGGCTGGTGTGTACAGAAATAATAATAGCTAACTCTTAAGTGTCTGCCACTTGTTAAGTGCTTTATATATATTAGCTCATCAAAGCCATGTGGTAATCATCAAAACCACCCTGAGGTAGGCATCTTACTACACCTATTCTACAGATGGGAAAACTAAGGACAGGAGGGTAAGTAACTTCCCTGAAGGCAACAACACAGCGAGGATGCTTATCCAAATAGTACTGGCTTCAGTCCGAGCCCTTGTCCATTTTTCCATATGCCTCTCCAAAGAAAGGGGACTAGAGGTGGGAGAGGCAATGAAATTCTTCCTTAGAGCCAGAAGGCTCTGACTTTGTTCTCTGCATCAGCAGAACCTAAAGCTTCCACCGGGGTTATCTCAGGGAACTTGGGCACCCAACCTCTACCCAAACCCCAAAACAAGGGTGCCAAACCCTAGCCTTGGAAACAGAAACTGGCAGGACTATACCCTCACAGCTGGGTATGAACCGCCTATGGGCCCTTCCCTTTGTCCCCTCTGCCAGCCCCACCCAGCCCTCCCTCCCCAGCTGCCAAGACCCTGCCTCCCACTCTGCTGCACCTGGCTATCCCCTGGCAGGCAGCCCCAGACCCCTCACGGAGGATAAGCTTCCCCCAGCTCTGAGCAGCTGCCAGGCCATGCCAGAGCCGGCAAGCGTCTTCTGGGCACCACTCACTGCCCTGCCAGGCCTGGGGTGCCAGCAGTTCTGCGTTCGGTTGATGGCCCTGCACAGCCCCATGGAGCTGCTATTTTTAATTTAATTGGAGAGTTGGAGGAGAGAGATGGTACCCAGGGAGGGAGTTTTAAAAGCTTTCAGGGTGGGGAAGGGGGGAGAGAAAGCAAAGAAAAGTTCATAATTATACACCAGGCAGCCAGATTTGATGCTTGAACAGAAAGGTTAAATGTTACATTCGGAATAAAATGAGAAAAAGAGCTCTGATGACAGTTGCCCAGAGCTAAATAAGGGGAAAAAAATACCCCTTGCCCAGCTCCCTCTGCTCGCTCATACTCATTTCTGTGTTTCCCCTTTTCTGCTGTTTTAAGACGAAGGAGTACAAAAATTAACCGGTTTGGGGCACAAAGATTACTGCTCAGTACGTTAACATCTGATCATCATGCAAAAGCAGCTTTCACTCAAGCCGGGAAGAATCACGTGTCTTCATCTCTCAGGTCAAGAGATCCGACAGGGCCCAGAAAGCTGGGAAGGAAGTCTGGCACTGTAGGTAATAACATGAGCTTATGTGTAGATGAACGAAATCTAAATGCCTCCTCTTTCAAGGGACAGATGTGGTGGTTCAGCTCACCCAATGTTCCTGTACCTCCTGTTTCTTTCAGCTACCTTTAAATAATGAGGTATAAACAGAAGTCTGCTGTGTGAAGCTTTCCTGATATAGAGATAGGCTCAGATAGCATACTCCTTTCACCCTTTTTCCTGTAGGAAATGTAGGTGTGATGCCTGGAGCTGCTGCAGCCTTTTTTTGATCATGAGGCAACACATTCTACATGGAAAGATAGAAAGAGTCCTTGATGATATAGATATACCACTGTTCCACTGGGCTGCCTATTTGTTACCTGAGACAAATAAATCCCAATATGTTTCAGCCCCTTTTAATCTGATTTTCTAGGAACGTCGGATCCATTCCTCACTTTCACAATCCATTATTAGCGTCAGCACGAGTGTAAACTTGAGCAAGTGCTTAATACAGTAAGTTTCAGTTTTCCTATTTGTAAATGAAGACAAATATCATTCATGTCATGGTGTGCATGTAAGAGCTAAATGTGACTACTTTTGTAAAGTACCACGATGCTCAGCAAGGCATAGAGGCTGCTGTTGTCACTAATACTCCCAATTAATGGGAGAGAAATACCCAATTATAAAATGTAAAGTGACATCTCGTATCTCAATAGCACTTTCTAGTTTTCAAAGTGACTTCTCATCCCACGTCTTAGCTCATCTACAACCCCAAATCTCTGAGAGAATGAGGTATCACTCCCTATTTTACACCTAATAGACTGGGGGAGATTAAGCATCTTGCCCAACTCAGCTAATGACAGGGCCAGCCTGTGCCTCAAGTGTGACTCCAAGTCCCTGGGTCCTCTCCCAGGCAGGTTCTGAGCTGTTCCACTAAAGAGTCATCATTCTAGGCGCCCATTCCTTTCGCTGGTGACCACTGATGCTTCA
>NW_024350927.1:1174269-1175873 GCF_902729225.1 Pteropus medius
GATCCGTGGTCAGCTCCTTGTACAGACGTTTGGTGAAGCCTGGGTAGAGGGTGTTCCCCCCACAGGCCATCACGTGGGAGACGAGCAGAGGGTGTAGAGAGGCTTCACAGGTCTTGACGGAATCCACAAGGGCCTGGGGGATGCTGGGCCCTGGAAGGTCGAACACCTGCGGGCTAAAGAACATCTCGGGGGCCAGCCGCTGCATGGGGGCCAGCTCCACGGAGGTGCCATCCGGGAGCTGATAGGTGTTACTCTCATCCGAGCCGCTGGGCAGGCTCTGACGAA
Organism: Pteropus medius; assembly: GCF_902729225.1. Taxonomy (NCBI): domain Eukaryota; kingdom Metazoa; phylum Chordata; class Mammalia; order Chiroptera; family Pteropodidae; genus Pteropus; species Pteropus medius. The sequence continues at coordinate 1,174,555 of NW_024350927.1, forward strand.
AGTCCAGCGCCTCGCCCAGGTTCTGCGGCACATAGCATTTGCTCATCTGAGTGGTGGCAACCGTTTCCAGCTTAAACAGGTTGTGTCCATTGTCATGGTCCTTAAAGAGGCTCTTGAAGAGATAGGTAGAGAGATCCTGACCTGCGAACTCCAGCGTCTTACCACTGGGCCGTAATGGGCGGCCCAGATAGAAAGGCTGGATGCGGGTCAGGCCATAGCCAGAATCGACCACCACGCCAGTCAGGAGGCCGGAGGCGTACAGGGACATCTCCAGCTGGTCGGCCAGGAGTAGGGATGGGACATCCAGTAACTCGAACATAATCTGTAAGAAACAGACACTCAGGGTACTCTCCTCGAACAAAAGGCCCTGATCCATTTTTGTTTGCCCAAGACCATGCTAAACTCAGCTGTCAAAACCGAAGTCAGCACAGACTGGTGTTTTCTGAGAGAATGGACGGATGCATGCCCCCAGGACGTTAGGCCCAGGGCCCCTGAAGCTCATCTGCGGGGAAGAAGGGAGGGGCTCTAAAAGGTTAGAAAGAATCGGCTTTGCCCTAAAGGAGCTTGCTCGATGATGGCTTTTCAGAAGACCTTTCAGGTGGAGAGGTGGGAAGAGCTATTGGGCTGCAAGAAATGGCTCTCAGAGGCCTGCCTGAGTGAGCCTTGGAGGTGGGTTGAAGGCCACAGCACAGGGGGAAAGGTGCAGCCTGAACCATTTCTTTACAAAAAGAAAGATGAGATTAGAAAAGAAACAAGTACAGCATATTCACCATTGCCTCCAAAAAAATGAAGGCATAAAAAAAGAGAGAAAATACCCTCACCTCCTGGTAGATGAAGACTCGTTATTTTTTATTTTAACGAAAATTTTTCAAACATCAAGACAAAACTGGAATCCTGGTGTTCAGAGTTTGGCGAAGTCCCCAGGCTGATTTTCTCTCCCTGCCCCCCAGTCCCTCGATCTTTCTCGAGCACCTCCATCTCCTCCCTAGTTCCCCAAGTTTCTGACTCTACGGAGGCGGAAAGGCTGCAACAGTCCACCCTCTGCTGCGTCTGGCCACTTAGCCACCTCTTCCGGCCACCACAGGCCCGTCTTCCCCCCTCGGTGGGAGGGAGCTCCTTCCATTCTCCCACCACCATCTTTTTCAAAGAGAAAATTACATGTGACTCCCCCACTTAAAACAGGAGCTTCCTGTTCATTTAGAGCAGGGCTCGGCAAGCATTTTCTGTAAAGGGCTAGACAGCCAGGTTGCCAGGTGTGACAAGTAAAAATATAGGCTGCCCAGTTACCAAAACTCATTAAAGTATTCACTTTGACACTG